>NC_056741.1:1936509220-1936763906 GCF_019279795.1 Protopterus annectens
ATACACCTCAGAAGAATGGTGAAAAAAGGAACTACACAAAAGAAAAAATAAGAGGGGACAGGAGGGAGGGAAACCCAGACTGCAACAGTGAAGACACTCGAACATCTACATTTATGGTAGGTGTACACAACTGTACTATGTTCATCGTGTTTCACTGTTGCAGTCATGACTGTAGGGTAGAATCCCAAAGCTGAAAGAAAGAGAGGTGGTCATAAAGAAGAAGGGGCGGCTAAAAGGCCTTGCAAGACTACAGAGGCAAAGCCTGCCCTAGACTTAGAGTAGAGAGGTACATTGTAGTGCTTAGAAAAAGTATGCACTGAACTCCAAGTTGCAGCTTCCAAAATGTCTTTGATAGGAACTCCCCTGAGGAAGGCCGCAGAAGTGGCAGCAGCTCTGGTGGAATGAGTCCGTATACTCCCTGGGATTTGCTTTCCATGGTGTGAATAACAAAATCTGATTCCATGAGCAATCCATTTAGAAATGGTCTGTTTTGAAATGGCTTTACCTTGGGAACTTGAAGCATAAGAAACAAATTGTTCTGATTTTCTGATGTCCTTGGTTCTGGTCCAGGTAAAAACGTAGTTGCCTGTGTACATCCAAGGAATGTAAGATCCTTTCCCCTTTATTTTGAGGAGTGGGGAAAAAAGATGGCAAGTGGATAGTTTGATTTAAAGCCACTTTGGAAACCACCTTAGGCATGAAGGTAGGATTAGTCCTCAAAGACACCCTATCTTGATGAAAAATAATACAAGGTTTCACAGCCATAAGAGCTTGTAACTCTGAAACTCTCCTGGCAGAGGTTAGGGCCAACAGGATAGCTGTCTTCCAAGATAAAAATTTGATGTCAGAAGAGGCAGCAGGCTCAAAAGGAGGCAAGGTTAGTTTTTCCAAAACATAGTTGAGATCCCAAGCAGGAATGGGAGGAGATCTAGGAGGTCTTAAGTTGTTAGCTCCTCTGAGAAACTGTCTCATGTGCTGGTGGGAAAAGATTGGAGGGTCTGTATTATAATGAGCAGAAATAGCAGAGGCATGTATCTTAATGGAAGAGAAAGAGAGACCCTTATGTAAGAGATCTGACAAGTAAAGTAAAATTAAAGGAATGTTCGGAAGAGGATCAGAATCCTGAGCCTGCATCCAGGAACAAAATCTTTTCCATTTTCCTGCATAAGATTTTCTAGTGCTAGGGCGTCTGGCTTCTAAAATGACATCCATAACCTGCTTGGGTAGGAAAGAAGAAATCAAAGGCCCTGGATTAACCAGGCCGCCAGGCTGAGAGTTCTGACATGAGAGTGTAGAACCTGACCCTGACGTTGGGACAGAAGGTTTGGAGGACTGAGGTAAAACCCAAGGGGGCTCCAGACATAGGTTTTTTTTTTTTTAGAGTTGGGTACCAAAACTGTCGAGGCCAATTTGGGGCCAGCAAGATTATCATCTTGGGCTTGTCCTGTTTTATCTTTAATAATACCCGTGGAAGAAGAGGAAGAGGCGGAAAGGCATATCCCGAGAGGTTCCTCCAACTGAATGATAGGGCAACCACTTTCCAAGCTTCTTTGTGAAAAGTTCTGGTGCAAAAATTCTGTAGTTGATGATTGAGATGGGATGCAAAGAGGTCTATGTGAGGACATCCCCAGACTGCTGTTATCATCCTGAATATTTTGGTGTCCAGCATCCACTCATGTGGATCCGAAAGGTTTCTGCTCAGACTGCCTGCCAGGAAATTTTGCTTCCCTGGTAGAAACTGAGCTTGAAGGTCCAGATTGCAAGCTAGAGCTGTGTTCCATAGATCCATGGCTAGTCTGCAAAGGGGGTAAGAATGAGATCCCCCTTGCTTATGTACCACATAACTGTGGTGTTGTCTGTCCGTATTAGTAGTTGTCCTGGTTGTAGAAGATTCCTGAAGGCCATTAGAGCTTTCCGAATGGCTAACATTTCCTTTAAATTGATATGCAGGTGCTTCTGATCCTTTGTCCAAAGGCCCTGCAGACAGTTGCCCTGAAAATGGGCTCCCCAAGCATAATCCGAGGCGTCCATGGTGAGAATCTGAGTGGAAGGAGGCAGACAGAAGAGTTTCCCTTTGTTTAGAGCACATGCCCTGGACCACCAAAGAAATTCCTTTTGAAGGCAAGGCAGGACGGAGATCAGTATGTCTAAACTGTGGCAATGCTGAGACCATACACTTTTTAGGTACCACTGTATTTTACTCATGTGTAGTCTTGCATATGGTACAAGAAGGATGCAGGAGGCCATGTAACCAAAAGCCTGCAGGAATCTCCTTGCAGATAGCGGAGTTAAAGTTGCCAAGGTTTTGAAAGTTGAAGCCAACTGTAATTGTTTTTCGGATGTCAGAAATGTCATCTGGGTTGTGGTGTTTAGAAGAGCACCCGGAAAAGTTATCTGTTGAGATGGTGTCAAATTTTACTTTTTTATGTTTACAGAGAATCCCAGGAACTTGAGGAGGTTCTGTACAAATTCTAGATGCTGGAGTAAGACATCCTTGCGGTCTGCCTGAATTAGACAATCATCCAGATAAGGGTAAATTTGAATTCCCTTGAGTCTGCAGTAAGCTACTACTGGAGCCAGACATTTGGTGAAGACCCTGGGCGCAGTAGACAATCCAAAGGGCAGCGCAGAGAATTGAAAGTGCCTCGATCCGGCCTTGAACCTGAGGTATTTTCTGCGTTCCTGCCTGATGGGAATGTGTAAATATGCCTCCTTTAAATCCAAAGTTACCATCCATGCATCTTTGGACAGCATTGGAAGTAGCTGCTGTAGAGTAAGCATCTTGAAGTTTGGAATCTCTAGAAAGGTGTTCAAGACTGACAGATCCAGAATGGGTCTCCATGAGTTTTGCTTCCCGGGGACTAGAAAGAGCCCTGAGTAAAAACCTTGTCCCATCTCGGAAAGTGGAACCAGTTCTATGGCTTTCATAGCCAAAAGAGCTTCCACCTAGTTTAAGGCCTCTGTCCACTGATGTTTTGGAAGGTCTGGCCATCCGCTTGGCCTTGGCAGGGTATGAAAATGGAATTTGTAAAATCTTAAAACCACATCAAGAACCCACTTGTCTTGGGTTATATGAGTCCAATTTTGATAAAAAAGTGAGTTTTCCTCCGAGAGGGGATTCCAGGCAAGAAGTTCCTGCAGCCCAACAGAGGGAGTCATTGAGTTTGTTTCCCATTTGTTTGTGACCTGTCCTCTCCTCCCCTAGGGGTGGAAGCAGTCCACTGTCTTGGTCTATAAGAAGCTTCGTCTATATCTACCCCTCTCTGAGGCCTGTCTGAAGTGGGAAAGGACCAATTTTTTGAAGGCCAATTCCTGCTAAATCTTGGTGGCTGTACTTGTAAGAAATCTTTAACTGTTTGCATGGATTTCGCCTTATCCTCCATCTTTTTAATCACCTCTTCAGCTTTTGATCCAAACAAAACATTATGCTGAACAGGAGCATCCAATAATTTAGCTTTTACTTGTTCTGGCAAATTTTGTTCCTTTAGCCATGCATGCCTTCTAATTACTGTGCCGGAGGCAGCAGCCCTACAAGAAGCCTCCAAGGCATCAAATCCACAGTGTAAACCATGCTTCCCAACTTGTTCAGTGGCATGCAATAAGTCATGTAATTCCTTATCATCTGCACAGGCAGAAATGGAAGTAAGCTTTTGTTTTAAAACAGACAAGAGAAATTGCTGTATTTCAGCATATGAAACTGACAGTTTAAAGCCCTAATGGACAAAGTAGCAGAAGTGTACACTTTTTTGCCCGATCTTTCTAAGGATCTAGAATCCTTTTCAGTGGGAATGGGATTTTTGGCAGAAGCGGCCTTAACTCCCTTAGGACCCTGAGAAATGGTTTCAGGGTCAGCAGAAGGGTTCTTGTATAAGAACTGGTGGGAATCAGGAACCCTGTAATATCTATCAGGCTTAACAGGAGCAGGAGGAAGAGTGTCAGGGGTTAAGTTAGCCTCCGAAAAAGCATCATCCACAATATCCAAAACAGGAGGAATAGCTAGGGGCCTATGATGGGGAAGAAGAAGAAAATCCCTTAGTCTTTTCTTAGATTCCGAATACTCCTGTCCTTCCCAGTGGAAATGTTCCCTCATTTCATGCAAAGTTTCCCCAAAAGAGAAATCCTCAAGGGGAGAAGCTGAAGGAATGGATTCCTCAACATCAGAATCCTCATAAGGAGGGAAAGAATATTCCTGGTCAGAAGAAGAAACTGAAGAAACAGAAGCCTGATCAGAGGAATCATAATAAACATCCTGCCTTGGCCTTTTATCTGGAGGGGGATGCGAACTAGGACACAAAGAGTTGCTCTGATTTTCTGAAAGGCTTTGTTCTGTCCAAATAATAACGCAGCTGTCTGTGAATGTCCAAGGAATGTAGCAGTCTTTCCCCTTTGTTTTGAGGATTAGGGTAGAAGGTAGGTAAGTGGATAGCCTGATTCAAGGCTACCCTGGATACTACCTTTGGCATAAAGGACGGCTTGGTTCGTAAGGTAACTCTGTCCTGATGGAAAATGATGAAAGGCTGCACAGCCATGAGGGCTTGTAGTTCCGAAGCCCTGCGAGCTGAAGTGATTGCCAGGAGGAAGGCTGTTTTCCAAAACAAGTATTGCAGTTCTGTTGAAGCAGCTGGCTCAAAAGGAGGCAAGGTCAGTTTTTCTAGTATGAAATTGAGGTCCCAAGCAGGTACTGGTTGTTTCCTTGGGGGTTTTATATTCTTAGCCCCTCTGAGGAACTGTCTTAAGAGGGGGTAAGAGAATAAAGGAGGATCAGTGTTATATTCTGCAAAAATGGCTGAGGCATGGATTTTGATGGAGGAGAATGAAAGTCCATTGCTTAGCATCTCAGCTAGGTACTGTAATATTTGGGGTAAATTCATTATTCCAGGATTCTGACCCTTTTTCTCATTCCAGGCACAAAACCGTTTGGCACAAAAACGACAGGCCAGGACGTCGTGGTCTGGGCCCAGGCAAGGAATGCAGAGGGAATGAAAATCCTTATGCGGTATTTGCTTCCCACAAGAAATGCAATTATTAACTTTGTCTGACATCGGTCTGAGGCAAGAAAAGTTTCCCCAACGGGGTTACTTAGCTTTCAAGAAGACCTCGGTTAAAAAATATTCGTAATCTCAGGAGCTGGCCGACTGGCACTTGCGAACTGCTTCTGCTTCGAGCACCGCGCGGCAAGAAAGACTGAAGAAAATGGCGTCGGCTGGATCTTTTATACCCCTGTCGCACTGACGTCAGGGAGGAAGCGACGACAACCGACGCCGGACCTAGACTTTGGAATTCGGCTGACCGAGGACCCACCTGACAGCAGGAAAACCCATCTGTTATGACTGCAGCCGTATGCACGATGAACATCTGCTATCACTGCACGGCAAGAAAGACTGGAGAAGATGGCGTCGGCTGTCAGCTTTGTACTCCTGGCGCTCTGACGTCAGGGAGCATGGTTGAACAGCCGACACCAGACCCAGACTTTGGGATTCTGGCCGACCGAGGGCTGCCTGCCTGCACGGGAGAACCCTACAGTCATGACTGCAACAGTGAAACACGATGAACATCCCTGTCTTTGTGAAAAATTAAATATGAAGGTTTAACTGACAGGGCCTATAATTCAGAAACTCGTCTGGCTGAGGTTATTGCTACCAGAAAAAGAGTCTTCCAAGACAGGAATTTCAGCTGACAACTATGGGCTGGTTCAAAAGGTGACAGAGTAAGTCTAGACAGGACTAGATTCAGATCCCAAGGAGGAATGGGGTCTTGCACAGGAGGTCTTAACATCATCAAACCCCTAAGAAAAGATTTGCTCAGTTTGTGAGACATAAGACTGGAATCATTAATCCATGCATGAAAATTAGATATCGCTGCTAGCTGAACTTGGAGTGTAGCAGCAGCTGAACCCTGGTGAAAGAGTTCTGAAAGGAACTCTAACAATAGCAATGGGAGCTGTAACTGGATCAACTTCTCAGAAAATCTCTTCCATTTACTATGATACAATTTTCTAGTCGAAGGCTTGTGAGAAGAGGTAATAATATGGTTTACAGCTGGAGACAGATCATGAAGCCTGACTAGTGACAGAACTGGAGCAGCCATGCTGTCAGTTTGAGTGTGTGGAGACTGGGGTGAAGAGAAAGTACAGTTTTGTACCTACCATAAATGTAGATGTCCGATAGGTATGCATCTGCAGTCATAACATATGGGTTTGTCCTGCCTCAGGCAGCCCTTCGGTCGGCCGGATTCCAAAGTCTGGGTCTGGCCTCGGCTGATGTCGCACTTTCCCCGACGTCAGAGCGTCTGGGGTATAAAAGCATCAGCCGATGCCATTTTCCTCAGTTTTTCTTGCCCCAGATGCCAGGTGCCCTCTAGGAAGGCCAAATTTGGATAAATGCTGAAAAGTTCCAAACATTTGCAAATTATATACATGTATAAACAAACAAATACACCATAATAGATTCCCCCAGCTAGCTAAAAGAGGGGTAAGTACCCTAGGAGTATCACAGAGGGGAAGGAGGGAGGGTAATCCTGACTGCAGATGCATACCTATTGGACATCTACATTTATGGTAGGTACAAAACTGTACTATGTCCTTCAAGGATGCATCTGCAGTCATAACATATGGGTAGAATACCATAGCCAATCTGGGGGAGGAGGTACTAAGAAAAGGATGGTGTAGTTAAGATCCCCTGCAGGTCTGCAGTAGCAAACCCTGCTCTGGATCTAGAATATAAAGGTAGATTGTAATGCTTGGCAAATGTATGCACGGAGCTCCAAGTAGCAGCTTCTAAAATGTCCTTGGTAGCCACCGCTCGTAGGAAGGCTGCAGTGGTGGCCGTGGCCCTTGTGGAGTGAGGCCTGATGTTTTCAGGAACTGTCTTTCCATGAAAGGAGTAGCAAAATCGAATGCAATTTCCTATCCATTTTGAAATTGTCTGTTTGGAAATTGCTCTTCCTTGCACCCCAGTTGCATATGCTACAAAAAGTTGGTCAGTTTTTCTGCTAGTTTTTGTTCTGTCCAAGTAGTAGCGTAGTTGTCTGTGTATATCCAGGGTGTGCAAAAGTTTTTCCCCTCTATTCTGTGGATTAGGGAAGAACGTAGGCAAGTGAATAGCTTGGTTCAAGGGTACTCTAGATACCACCTTTGGCATAAAAGTAGGATTGGTGCTTAGTGAAACTCTGTCCTGGTGGAAAATAAGAAAAGGCTGCACTGCCATTAATGCTTGTAACTCAGATACCCTTCTTGCTGAAGTGATTGCCAGAAGGAATGCAGTTTTCCAAGATAGAAACTGTAGATCCGCTGATGCTGCTGGTTCAAATGGAGGAAGTGTTAGTTTCTCCAGCATAAAGTTGAGATCCCAGGCAGGTAGAGGGGGGTCTTCTTGGAGGTTTAATACTTTTGATCCCTCTCAGAAATTGTCTGAGGAGAGGGTGCGAGAAGATAGGTGGATCCACATTGTATTCTGCTGAAATTGCTGAAGCATGAATCTTAATGGAAGAATAGGACAGGCCATTGTGGAACAATTCTGCTAAGTATTCTAGGATGTGTGTTATGTTTGCCACTGTGACATCTGAGCCTTTTGATGTGCTCCAAATGAGAAATCTCTTCCATTTAGCTGAGTATGTCTTCCTTGTGGAAGGCCTGCGAGCCTCCAGGATAATGTCCTTCACCCTCTGAGATAAAACAGTTTGATTTGGATTTAAGGAATTTTCCAGGCAGTTAGCTGCAATGTTTTCAAGTTGGGATGCAGGGTCTTGAAATTGTTCTGCGTCAGAAGAAGAGGCCATAGGGGGAGAGGCCATGATTTTGCCTGAGACATGCTTCTCAATAATTGATACCAGTGTTGTCTTGGCCAGTCCGGAGCTATTAGTATCACTTTTGGCTGTTCCTCCCTGATCTTCAGTAGAACCTTGTACATCAATGGGAGAGGTGGGAAGGCATATACTGTTAGGGCTTTCCAGCTGAAACAGAGAGAGTCCACCCTCCAAGCTTGTGGGTGGTATGTCCTTGAGCAGAATGTCTTCAGTTGATGGTTGAGTGGGGAGGCGAACAGATCTATCTCCGGCATTCCCCATGTCTTTGCTATGAGTTGGAAGATGTCTGGGTGCAGCATCTATTCGTGTGCATCCATGGTAGTTCTGCTTAAGCTGTCTGCCAGTGCATTTTCTTTCCCTGGCACGAATTGGGACTGTAGTTGGATATTGAGATTCAGGCATAGTTCCCACAGATTCATAGCCATCCGGCATAGAGGGTAAGAATGTGTGCCTCCCTGCTTGTTTATGTATCACATGACCGTGGTGTTGTCTGTCCTTATTAACAGGTGTCTTTGTTGGAGGAAGGGTTTGAATGCCTCGACTGCATGCCTCACTGCCAGCATTTCCTTTTAGTTTATGTGCATGCTTAGCTGTCCTTGAGGCCATAGGCCTTGGATACATTTGCCCTCCATGTGTGCTCCCCATCCTCAGTCTGAGGCATCCGTGGTGATGGTCTGCCTTGTTTTTGGTTTGCTGAAAGGCAACCCTCTGTTGGACTGGCAGGCCTGAGCCCACCACAGGAATTCCTTTTGAAGGCATGGAATGATTGGTATCATGGTTTCTAAACTGTGACTGTGTTGAGACCATACACTCCTTAGGTACCATTGTAATTTCCTCATATGCAGCCTGGCATGCGGTATTAGAATTATGCAGGAAGCCATGTAACCCAGGGCCTGCAGGATTTTCCTTGCAGTAAGCCGAGTTTGTCTTGTCAGAATCGTGAAGTAATCTGGAAGTTGTTTTTGTTTTTCTTCTGTGAGAAAGGCCATTTGGGTGGTTGTGTCCAGATCCGCACCCAAAAAGGTTATCCTTTGGGATGGTACTAGTCTTGACTTTTGGATGTTGACTGTGTATCCCAAGGTCTGTAGCAGGTGTATGGCATAGGCCAAGTCCTTTATCAAATTTTTCTTGTTGTCCGCTTGTATTAGACAGTCGTCCAGGTATGGGTAAATTTGAATTCCCTGTAGTCTGCAATGTGCAATTACTGATGCCAGGCATTTCGTGAATACTCTGGGCGCAGTAGATAAGCCAAAGGGCAATGCTGAGAACTGATAATGCTCTGATCCTGCAAGAAATCTGAGGTGTCTTCTGCAACTTGGTCGAATAGGGACGTGCAGGTATGCCTCCTTGAGATCTAGAGTCACCAGCCAAGACTCCTTGCCCAACATGGGAAGAAGTTGCTGTAGGGTCAGCATTTTGAATTTTGGCACAATGAGATAAGTGTTCAGTGCGGACAGGTCGAGAATAGGCCTCCATTGATTTTCTTTTCTTGGCACAAGGAATAGCCTGGAGTAAAATCCTTGGCCTTGTTCTGAACATGGTACCTTTTCTATAGCTTTCATCTGAAGTAAATTGCTGATTTGTCTTAAAGCCTCTGCCCTCTGATTTGGTGGAAGGTTTGGCATTCCACTTCTTTTTGGCAAAGTGTGGAAGTGGAACCTGTATCCTTTTTGTCTATTATTTGCAGTGTCTATGTATCCTTTGTAATATAATGCCAGTTTTTTGAGAATAAAGCCAGCTTTCCGCCCAAGGGTGCTTCCAGTTGATCCCTCGTAGGCAGAATCAGAGTTAAGTCATTGAGCCTGTCCTGGTGTAGTGGTTGTTGTTGCTGTTGCACTTACCCTCTGGTTGGCAGGCTGCCACTGACGGCCTCTGTAGGAGCCCTTCGATTGACCTCTGCCTCTAGGGCGCCTGTTCCTGCCTCTCTGGGCTCTGTCCGAGTCTGGAAAGGACCAATTCTTAGTAGGCCAGTTTCTGCTGAATCTCGGTGGTTGAACTTGCAGGAAATCTTTAACTGTTTGCACAGATTTTGCCTTTTCTTCAATCTTTTTTAAGATCTCCTGAGCAGAGGAGCCAAATAAATTTTGTTTCTCCATTGGAGCAACCAGGAGTTTAGCTTTGACATGGTCTGGCAAAGATTGCTCTTTCAGCCAGGCATGCCTACGAATAACTGCCCCAGTCATAGCTGATCTAAATGAAGCCTCCCAGTGCATCATAGCCACATTTTAAGAAATGATTACTAACCTGTTGTGAGTTGTGTACCAAATCCTGAAGGGATTTACGGTCTAGGGTTTCAGGAGAAGAAAGTTTCTTATTCAGTTCATCTAACAAATACTCTTGGTACTGTATCATATGAACTTGACAGTTTAATGCCCTGACAGAAAGAGTTGCAGAAGTATACACCTTCTTTCCCCATCTCTCTAAAGCTCTAGACTCTCTTTCAGAGGGTAGAGGATTATTGGCAGTAGCGGCCGCAACCCCTTTAGGGCCCTGAGAAATAGTTTCTGGGTCTGCAGAATGGGCTTTATACAGATGGAAATGAGAATCTGGGACCTTGTAGTATCTGTCAGGTTTGGCAGGGGCCGGAGGAAGAGTATCAGGGGCTGTACTGACATCATTGTACACATCATCAATAACATTCAGAACAGGAGGTATAGCCAAGGGCCTATGCTTAGGCAAATGCAAAAAGGTCCTTAATCTTTTTCTAGACTCAGAGAAATCCTGACCTTGCCATTGAAAATGCTCTCTCATGGAGTGTAGAGTCTCACCAAAGGAAAACTCTTCAAGAGGGGAGGCCGAAGGGATAGATTCCTCAGCATCTGAATCCTCATAAGGCGAGTAAGCCCCTTCCTGGTGGTCTGACAACTCAGATCCATCCATGGAATCATCTGAGGAGTGTGGGTCAGAGGGGTCGGTCCTGGGCCTTTTGTCCGGAGGAGGTTGAGAGACCCTGTCTGGGTGAGGTTGTGCACCCCTAATTAAGGAAATAAGGTCCTCAGCAAGGCTGAGGATCTGTGAACTAGAGGAAGGCCTCCGGGAGGTAGATTTGGCAGGCAAAGCTTTAGAAAGTTTGGCAGCTTTAGCCCTTGAAAAGGCCTTAATGGACATGGAAGCAGGGGGCCTAGCTGCCTCACGTGCAGGAGTAGAAATGTCCAATGGAATGGTGTCGGACATTTCCTGAACACTGGTTTCGGTAGGAAGTTCTGAAGCCGACTCAGCCGGGGCCTCCCGGGCCTCGGTGGTCGGAAGTATGGTTTCGGAAGAAGGAATCTCAGAGGACTCTGTTTCGGCCGAAACCGAGGCACTCGCGGTAGGCCTAGCCGTGGTTTCAGCCGAAACCGCGAGTGTCTGTCTTTTTCCTTGCGTTTTTTGACCATATCCGAAGTTGGAGTCTCCGACGGCATTTTATAAGCAAAAGCGGCTCCAAAAAATTCCTCTGCAAACTCCAACCGACGTCTAAGAGTTCGTCGGTTGAAGGAAGCACAGGCTAAACAGGCCGATACGTCGTGGTCTGGGCCTAAGCAAGGAAGGCAGTAGGAATGGAAATCCTTATGAGGTATTTGTTTCCCACAAGTTAAACAATTATTTACTTTGACATCGGCTGAGGCAAGAAAGAGTCCCCAACGGGGTACTTAGCTTTTTTCGAAGTCTTCGGTAGCTGAATTCACTGGATCTGACCGACCGGCATTTGCGAACAGCTTCTGCTTCGGGCACCGCGCGGCAAGAAAGACTGAGGAAAATGGCGTCGGCTGATGCTTTTATACCCCAGACGCTCTGACGTCGGGGAAAGCGCGACATCATCAGAGGCCAGACCCAGACTTTGGAATCCGGCCGACCGAAGGGCTGCCTGAGGCAGGACAACCCATATGTTATGACTGCAGATGCATCCTTGAAGGACATTGTGACGTGTGTCAGGAGGTCTGGCACTGGGTCCAGAGTCCATGGATGGTCTAACAGGTGGGGCCCATGCAAAGGGAACCAAATCTGACGAGGCCAGTAAAGAGCGATGAGGATCATCTTGCTTCCCAACAACATTGCTTTCTGTATGACCTTGGGGATGAGTGGAAAAGGAGGAAAAGCATAAAGGAGCCCCAGGGGCCAATCGTGGTAGAGTGCATCTCTGGAGACTCCCCCGGAGGTGGGATGAGAGAGAAAAAGGTGCTGCATTTGGTGTTGATGGGGCTGGCAAAGAGGTCACAGCAGGGTTGTCACCACTTGTGGAAGATCATACGGGCTATTTTCTGGTTCAAGGACCATTTGTGAGGTAACAATATTGCCCTGCTTAGCTTGTCCGCTATCACACTGGAAGTCCCTGGGATGCGCGTTGCAATAAGAAAGCGTTGGGAAGAAATCGTCCAATTCCAAACTCGCAGGGCCTCTCGACATAAGGGGTATGATCTGGTCCCCCCTTGTTTGTTTAAATACCAGACCAACGAAATGTTGTCGGTCTGCATAGCTATCGTCCCTAGAGGGGGAAAGTCGTGAAGTGCTTGCAATGCTAGAAGCACCGCTCTCATCTCTAGGACATTGATATGCAGATGGGCCTCCTGATCTTGCCATGTGCCTTGGACAGTCCTGCCAAGATAATGCCCCCCCCCCTATATGAGAAGCATCCGTGGTCACAGTGGCAACGGGTTAGTGCGATACAAAGGGAGTCCCTGTTGTAAGATGACCTGGTTGAATCCACCAGCGTAGGTCCTTTTTGCAAGAATCTGTAATCAGAATCTGATGATGTAGAGGGGCAACTGCTGAAAGGACCACTGGGATGACAGGAGCCATTGGAGTATTCTCATATGTAGTCTTGCTAAAGGTACCACTGTTATGGTCAACGCCACAGTTCCGTGAAGCTGCAACACCACCTTCGCTATGACACTTCGAAGGGGAAGTATCCTGTAAATTTGTTGCGCAAGATTCTGTATTCTGTCTGTAGGTAGTCTGGCTGTATAGCGACCGTGTGTATGTTTGCTACTATAAATGTTATAGACTGAGTGGGCAAAGTAGAGGATTTTTCCCAGTTTAGAGAGATTCCCAACTGGGAACAGAGCTTGAATGTGGAATCTCTCGATTGAACTAGGCGATGCCTGGTGGTGGTGGTCAGGAGCCAATCGTCCAGGTATGGAAAGACTTGGATTTCCTAACGCCTCAAATGAGCTGTGACTACTGCCATGCACTTGAACACCTAGGGGGCTGTGGTGAGACCAAAGGGCAGCGCCCAAAACTGGTAATGATTGGCTCCCAGCCAGAAGCATAGGTAGCTCCTTGATGCTTTGTCCATCATTATGTGGTAGTAGGCATCCTGGAGATCTATTACATCCAGCTGTCTCTCCCTAACAGAGGGAATATGGATTTCAGAGTGACCATTTGGAACTTGGACTTCCTTACATACTCGTTTAACCTGCTGAGGTCTAGGATGGGTCTACAGTCTCCTGTTCTTTTTAGAACTAAAAAGAACCTGGAGTATATTCTGAATCCTGTCTGGTCTGCTGGAACCTTTCGGATGACTCTTTTTAATAGCAGCTTTTTCATCTATATAGCTACTTGATCCCTGTGATTGGGTGGTACATCTGGGATCCTTTTGGGAGGGTGTGGTGGAAGGGAAAAGGGCAAAGAGTAATCTCTGGTGATAATGTCTTGTACCCACTTGTCTCGACTGAGATTTAGCCAGACTTCTGGGTACAAGGACAGGTGACCCCCGACCGGCTCCAGAGACGCACAGTCGGGTTCCACATCAGGAACGCTGATAGGAATGGTCACAAACGAAATCGTGACCTCCTTGATTTTATGGACCTTCCCTGCCTCTAGGGCGACATCTACCATTATTTCCTCCTCCCCTGCCTCTGAAGGAGGAATCACCCTGTGTGTCCTGGAAAGGTTTCTTAAATCACATTTTACCGCTCTTTTGACCATTAGGGTAAGGTCTAGAAGGAACGGTAAAACGGACTCCCACAGCAGAGAGAGTCTATCCTTCCTGTTCACACCTGGTGAGGGTATCTTTCACCTTGGGTCCAAAAAGAGAGGATCCGTCTATGGGAGCATTGGTGAATGTAGACTTGAAAGGCTCAGCAAAGTTGCGTAGACGCATACGGGAATGTCTCCTTAAGGAGACTTCTGAACCCGCCGCCCTGCTCGCACCATCAGCTGCGTATGAAATCAGCTGCATGGAGAAGTTAACAATAGATGTGAGAGTAGCCAACTGAGCGGACACTGTAGATGGGACTGCTTCAGTAGAGGAACCCTGAAGAGTATCTCCTAACACCTTTGGGAGATCTCTCTGAAGTGTCGTAAAATGTGATAGATAGTTCAGCGATCGGAGTGTAAAAGCCGTTGGAGAAGATACGCTTCCCGTACCTATCCATCGTTCGGTATTCCTTATTAGGTGGATGTATATAAGTCTCTGCTAGCTCCTTCTTAGTGGCCACCGCCATTACCAAGGCATCAACAGGTAAACCCTTGGATAAAAATTCTTTGTCTTTAGGGGCGGAAAGAAATTTATTCGGCCTCCTGGGGACCGGTTCCACGGCATCATGAGTCTGCCATGCTTTCTGACTCACAAGATCCAGTAATTCATCAAATGGAGGAGACACCCATGAAGCTGAGGGTTCAGACCCGAAAGTCTTCAGGTACACTGACTCATCGGACGGGGTAACAGTGAGCCAGCCGCCTCGCTGCCTGAGGATCTCCAAAATGTCTGCAAAGGAGACAGTTTCAGAAGACGACTTAGGGGACCCCCTCGACTCATTGAGGTCAGTGTCAGATGTGACAGACTCATCAGGGGAGTCTACATGCTTCCTCTTACATGATCTCTTCTGAGGGGGCTCCTCAGCGGGGTCTGCTGGGGAGGTCTCGGAAGATCGGGGGCCACCCAAATTGGGGTCCTGAGGCTGTGGATCTCCATCATCCCGGGGGAGAGAGGATGCGGAGACCGTAGTCGGCGCTTGAGGGAGTATAGCATCGGTACGCCTACGTGGTATGGATGAACTACTCAACATGCTCATCCTTACGAAGACAGATTCCTCTGGCTCCGAATAACGCCCCGGCTCCAAAGAGAGCATAGGTGCCGATGGCTCCAAAAGAATCGGCTCCAAGAATGATGTAGGGTCCGAGCTCACTCGGGCCGATACACCAAGAGGAAGACTCGGCACTGAAGAGGTTCGGTTCCAAGTGTCCCTCTTGGGGCCGACCGAACAGCTTTGGACCCTAGACACTTTGGACGGCGCTGATAGTGTCGGAGCAGAGCTCGGCTCTGAGACAACCACACTGGGTGCTGGAGCCGAGGACACCACTATAGTCGGTACCAACATTGGCTCCAAAGGCCCAATCTGGGTTGGAGGAAAAAGACCAGGATCGGTAGCAGGTGTAGGCTCCGAAACTGAAAGAGTCGGAGCCGATAAAAGTTTTGGCAAGGCCGACTACTTAAGGAGTCTGAGCACCACTCTCTCAATGTCTTCTTCAGATAAGCTCCTGGAGGATCTAGAGGACAGTGTGTGAGACCTCGCTCTCTGCAATATAGGTGATTTTAGAGTAGGGGAGACCGGTGGAATGTCTGTAGACCGGCTCCAAAGAGGACTGCTAGTGATCGGCGCCGAAACACTTGGTGCCATAATGCAAGGTCCGTGTCCAAAATCTCAATCGACTCCAAAGACAGTGGAGCCGAATAGACAGAGGCCAACTCCGATTTTGGTAACTTCTGTGGAGGTTCAGAAACAGAAGTTGAGGCTGGAGAAGGCCTTTTATAGATCTTGCCCTTATCCTTTCTAGAAGATTGCGACTTAGCAGAGGAGGAAGAACTGGCTAGGTCTTGATCTAAGGAAGGTTTTAACATGCCTTTTAGGATCAGCTTATACTTCCATCCCTGGAGCACTCTAGGGCTAAAGGAATGACAAAAGAGACAAGTTTCTTGAAGACGTAAGGCCCCTAAAACAGTACACACAGACGCTATGGACATTTTTTGCAAACATTTAGTACACTTTTTAAACCCTAACTGTTTATGTTCTTTATGTTCATTGGACATAATGGCAGAAGAGAAAAACCAACACACTCACACAAGAGACGAAAGTACAGTTTTGTACCTACCATAAATGTAGAGTGCTAATACAGCTGCAGTCATAACAGATGGGTTCTCCTGCCGTCAGGCGGGTCCTCGGTCGGCCGAATTCCAAAGTCTAGGTCCGGCGTCGGTTGTCGTCGCTTCTTCCCTGACGTCAGTGCGACAGGGGTATAAAAGAACCAGCTGACGCCATTTTCTTCATTTTTTCTTGCCCCAGATGTCAGGTGCCCCCAGAAAGAAGGCAATACATAAAATTATGTAATAATGCAATGCAATATAATCAAAGACCAGTAGTTGCAAGCAAATACACCATAAAAGAAGACCCCTAGAGGGGAAGGAGGGAGGGAAAAGTACAGATTTGTACCTACCATAAATGTAGATGTTCGAGGATCTACATTGCTGCAGTCATAACCTGTGGGTAGTCTGCTGTCCTCGATCGGCACGAATACCAAAGAGCTGGGCTGGCGTCGGTCATTGTCGCCTAGAGCTGACGTCAGTACGTCGTAGTACATAAGCGCATGACCGACGCCATATCCTCAGTCTTTCTTGCCCCAGATGTCAGAAGGCCTAAGAATGAAAGAAGGCCAGAGCCAAAATAGTAAACGCCCAACAACTACCAGTGTGGAAATAAAGATAATCCTAAAAACACAGCAACCACAAACTATAGAGGGAAGGAGGAGGGATAATTGGACTGCAGCAATGTAGATCCTCGAACATCTACATTTATGGTAGGTACAAAACTGTACTATGTTCTTCGTCTCACATTGCTGCAGTCATAACCTGTGGGTAGAATCCCAAAGCAAAGGAAAAGGGAGGCTGGCAAACTAAATAGCATTAGGAGCTGCTAACATGCCCTGAAAAACTGCAGTGGCAAACCCAGCCCTGGACTTGGAATAAAGAGGGAGATGGTAATGCTTAGTAAAAGTGTGTACTGAACTCCAAGTAGCTGCCTCCAAAATATCCTTAGTAGCTACACCCCTCAAAAAAGCAGCAGATGTGGCAGTAGCCCTAGTAGAATGAGGTCTGATCCCAGCAGGAACATTCTTCCCATGATGAGAATAACAAAAAGCAATACATTGACCAATCCACTTTGAAACAGCTTTCCCTTGTGAACCCAAAGCAAAAGAAACAAATAACTGTTGAGTCTGTCTGAACTCCTTAGTTCTGCTCAAATAATAACGTAACTGCCTGTGGATATCCAAAGAATGCAAGACTCCCCTATTTTGGGGATCAGCATAAAAAGTAGGCAAATGAATAGACTGGTTCAAGGCCACATTAGAAATCACTTTAGGCATAAAAGTAGGGTTAGTCCGCAAAGAAACTCTATCCTTATGAAATATCAGAAAGGGTTCAACTGCCATGAGTGCCTGCAATTCAGATACCCTCCTAGCAGAAGTAATGGCCAACAAAAAAGCAGTCTTCCAAGACAAAAACTTCAATTCAGACGTAGCTGCAGGTTCAAAAGGAGGTAAAGTAAGCTTCTCCAACACAAAATTGAGATTCCAGGAAGGAGTAGGAGCTCTACGTGGGGGTCATATATTCTTTGCCCCTCTAAGAAATTGTTTGAACAAAGGGTGAGAAAATAAAGGAGGGTCACAATCATAGTGAGCAGAAATGGCTGCAGCATGAACCTTCACAGAAGAGAATGACAAACCCTTGTCCAGTAATTCAGTATGATACTGTAGCGCAAAACTCAAATTAGGCACTGAAACATCAAAGCCCTTTGCTGTGCTCCAAAGAAAAAATCTCTTCCATTTATCAGCATAAACTTTTCTAGTACTAGGCCGCCTGGCTTCCAAAATGACATCTAAAACCTGTTGAGGAAGCTGAGACCCCACCAGCTCCATCACAGAATACGCCGGGCTGTTAGATGCAGGGACTGCACCCGAACATTGAGAAAATGATTGTTTGACTGGGATAACAAATGAGGAACCTGTGGCAGAAGCCAAGGAGGCTCCTGAATTAAACTCCTCAGCAGAGGATACCAATGCTGACGTGGCCAATCTGGTGCTATTAGAATCATGCAAGGCTTGTCCCGCCCGACTATCAAGAGTACCTTGGGAAGAAGAGGCAGAGGAGGAAAAGCATAAACGTGAAGGTTGTTCCAACTGAAAGATAGAGCATCCACTTTCCAAGCATTTGGGTGGAACATCTTTGTGCAAAATTTTGGCAGTTGAAAATTTAGTGGAGAAGCGAACAGATCTATGCCTGGAGTTCCCCAAGCCATGGTCAATTGTTTGAATACCTAAGGATCCAGTTTCCACTCGTGGGGATCCACAATTTGCCTGCTCAATACATCTGCTAGGGAGTTCTGTGCTCCTGGCAGAAACCGTGCTTGAAGATTGATTTGCAAACTCAGAGCAGTCTCCCACAAAATCATTGCTTGTCTGCAAAGAGGGTAGGAATGGGTTCCCCCCTGCTTGTTGATGTACCACATGACTGTTGCGTTGTCTGTTTGAATCAACACCTGTCCCGGCTGAAGTAGGTCCTTGAAGGCCATCAAAGCAAATTGGACTGCTAACATCTCCTTCATGTTGACATTCAAATGTAGTAGTTTGGGAGGCCACATGTCTTGTATCCATTTCCCATTGAAGTGTGCTCCCCAAGCCAAGTCCGAGGCATCCGTTGTTAGGATCCGACTCGCCTCTGGTCGGGTCACAGAGAGTCCCTTGTTTAGGTGACATTCCTGAGCCCACAAGAATTCCTTCTGGATGCAAGGTATAATCCGAATGACAGTGTCCAAACCGTGGCAGTGTTGAGTCCACACTTTTGAGATACCATTGTAGCTTCCTCATATGCAGTTTGGCATTGGGAAGTACTAGAATGCAAGATGCCATGAACCCCAAGGCTTGAAGGACTGTCCTTGCAGTCAGCCTGGACATTACTGATAACTGCTGGAAGTATAGATGAAGAGTTCTTTGTTTGTCCGGGGTCAGAAATGCCATCTGAGAAGCTGTATTCAGTCTCACACCCAGAAAGCACATGTCCTGAGAGGGCACTAGACTGGACTTTATTTCGTTCACAGAATACCCTAGGCACCTTTAAACTGCCATTACATACTGGAGATGTTGTAGTAACTTGTCTTTGTTTTGAGCAAGAATCAGGCAATCGTCCAGATAAGGATAAATTTGTATTCCTCTCTGTCTGAAAAAAGCAATTACAGGAGCCAGAACTTTTGTGAATACTCTGGGCACAGTAGATAAACCAAAGGGCAATGCAGAGAACTGATAATGAGAAGTACCAGCCCGGAATCTCCTGCAGCTGGGCCTGATAGGGATGTGAAGATAGGCCTCTGAGATCCAGGGTTACCATCCAGTGATCTTCGCCCAGCATAGGCAGAAGTTGTTGTAATGTTAACATCTCGAACTTTGGAATGTCTAGGTAGGTATTGAGAATGGACAAATCCAGAATTGGCCTCCAAGTGTTTCCTTTCTTTGGCACTAGGAATAGACGGGAATAAAAACCTAGGCATACTTCTGACGGAGGGACCACCTGAATTGCCCCCATCTGTAAAAGTAAAGAAATTTGCTCATGAGCCTCCATCCTTTGCTGAGGAGGCACATCCGGCATGCCTTTGAAAGGAGGAAAAGTGTGAAAATAAAACTTGTACCCGTGATTTATTATATCCAACACCCATTTGTCCTGGGTGACCAAATGCCAGTTTTGTTTGAAAAGTCCCAACTTTCCTCCTAGAGGAGTTGCCAGTAGAAGGCCTGGCAGCGGAAGATACAGGTCATTGGGTCTGTTTACGAAAAGGCTGACCCCTGCCCTCACCAGAAGACTGTGCAGGAGAACTCCAAGTCCTAGGTCTGAAAGAACCCTGAGCGTGAGCTCTGCCTCTACCACGCCTAGACCTGCCCTTAGACTGATAATCCGAAGAAGGAAAAGACCATCCTCTAGCAGGCCAATTCCTACTAAACTTAGGGGGCTGCACCTGCATAAAATCTTTGACCGTCTGCATAGACTTAGCCTTATCTTCCATCTTTTTCAAAACTGATTCCACAGAAGGACCAAAAAGCACTTCAGATTGAAGAGAAGCATCCAAAATCCGAGCCTTAACATGCTCTGACAAATTTTGATCCTTAAGCCAGGCATGTCTACGAATAACTGAACCTGTAGCAGCCACCCTGGATGCAGCCTGAAGAGCATCAAAACCGCACTGCAAAGAATGCTTGCCAACTTGATCTGATGCATGAACCAACTCCTGGAGCTCCTTACACTCTATACCCTCAGATAAAGCATCCACCTTAGATTTCAATTGACCTAACAAAAAATTCTGATACTTCAGCATATGAAATTGGCAATTCAAAGCCCTCATAGCTAACGCAGAGGAGGTGTACACTTTCCCCCCCCCATCTATCTAAAGCTCTAGAATCTTTATCCAAAGGAACTGGATTCTTAGCCACAGAAGCCCTAATACCCTTCGGACCTTGAGTAATAGTTTCCGGATCAGCTCTAGGACTCTTGTACAAATACTTATGTGCTTCTGGAACTCTATATCTGTCTGGCTTAACAGGGGCAGGAGGTAAAGAATCAGGATTAAGGGAAGATTCAGAAAAAACATCCTGAACAACTTCTAAGACAGGAGGAATAGCCAAGGGCCTATGCTGTGGCAGAAAAAAAAATTCCCTCAGCCGTTTCAGAGAATCCGAAAAACCCTGACCTTCCCACTTGAAATTCTCCCTCATGGAATGTAAAGTCTCAGAAAAAGAAAAATCCTCTGGAGGAGAAGCAGAAGGACAGGAGTCCTCTGCATCCGAATCTAAATAAGAAGGGAATTCCTGAATTTCTTCAGCTGAGGAATCAGAGTAGTCTGAGGAATGATCCATCCCCTCTAAATCTGCCTCCACCCTAGGCCTCTTCTCTGGGGGGGGGGCATAGAACCCCTGATCAAAGTAATCAAGTCCTCAGCCATTTTTAACATATGCTTTTTAGGAACAGGGGCTGGAGAGCTAGAACTATGACCAGGGCCAACATGACAAGGTTTGGCCTTAGCATGGGCTTTAGCCACTGAAGTAGAAGGCCTAATAACCTTCTGTAAAGATGGAACTACAGACACCTGAGAAGCACCTTCAGCCGGGCCTAACTCCTGAGAGGCCAACTCTTGTAAAAGTAAAGGTTCCCCATGGGATTCAGCAGAACCCTCGGCAGGATCCACAGATTCAACCGGAGGCTCCGTAGAACCGGCGTCCACAACGGACGACTCATCCGGTTTAGACTGCAAAGATCTATCTTTACGCTTTTTAGCGGTAGCGGGCGTCGGAGGATGCGACGGCATGTTATAGTTACACCTTTTACCGAAAACAAGCCTGGCACAGTCTAATCTCCGTTTAATGGTGCCCTTGTTAAATCTAGCACAAAAGCGACACCCGACCACGTCGTGCTCAGACCCTAAGCAAGGAATACAGAAAGAATGAAAATCCTTATGAGGTATCTGTTTCCCACAAGAAATGCAATTATTAACTTTTTCTGACATCCGGATAACTGAGGCAAGAAAAGACAAAGATTTCCCCAACGGGTACTTAGCCCAACTTGGTCTTCGGTCTGAAACTCGATAAATGAAAATTTCAGAACGCCGAACGGCACTTGCAAACGCTGCTTCTGCTTCGGACCACGTGGCAAGAAAGACTGAGGATATGGCGTCGGTCATGTGCTTATGTACTACGACGTACTGACGTCAGCTCTAGGCGACAATGACCGACGCCAGCCCAGCTCTTTGGTATTCAGGCCGATCGAGGACAGCGGACTACCCACAGGTTATGACTGCAGCAATGTGAGACGAAGAACATCCTGGACTGCATCTGTATTAGCACTCGAACATCTACATTTATGGTAGGTACAAAACTGTACTATGTTCATTGTGCATACAAGTTGCAGTCATAACAGATGGGTAGAATCCCAAAGCTAAGAAAGGGGTGGTAGGCACTAGGTGGAGCTAGGAGGAGCCAAAATGCCCTGCAAGACTGCAGTGGCAAAGCCTGCTCTAGATGTGGAGTATAATGGTAGGTTGTAGTGCTTACAGAAGGTATGCACAGAACTCCAAGTGGCTGCTTCTAAAATACCCTTGGTAGGAACTCCTCTGAGGAAGGCTGCAGAGGTGGCTGTGGCCCTGGTAGAATGAGTTCTAATGCCGGTAGGTACGGTTTTGCCATGAAAGGAATAGCAAAAGCGTATGCAGTGGGCTATCCATTTTGAGATTGCCTGTTTGGATATTGACTTTCCTCGAGCTCCTGCCGCATAGGCCAAAAAAGCTGTTCTGATTTTCTGAAAGGTTTTGTTCTGTCCAAATAATAACGCAGTTGTCTGTGGATGTCCAAGGAATGCAGTAATCTTTCCCCTTTGTTTTGAGGATTAGGATAAAAAGTAGGTAAATGTATGGTCTGATTTAAAGCTACCCTGGATACCACTTTAGGCAAAAAGGACGGGTTGGTACGTAATGAAACTGTCCTGATGGAAGAAGATAAAAGGCTGGACAGCCATAAGAGCCTGCAGTTCTGAAACTCTACGAGCTGAAGTGATAGCCAGAAGGAAAGCTGTTTTCCAGGACAAATATTGTAAATCTGATGAGGCAGCTGGTTCAAAAGGAGGCAAAGTCAGTTTTTCCAGAATGAAATTAAGATCCCAAGCAGGTATTGGTTGTTTCCTTGGAGGTCTTAAATTCTTAGCCCCTCTGAGGAACTGTCTTAATAGAGGGTGAGAGAATAAAGGTGGATCAGTGTTGCATTCTGCAGAAATGGCTGAGGCATGGATTTTGATGGAGGAGAACGAAAGTCCACTGCTTAGCAGTTCAGCCAAATATTGTAGTATTTGAGGTAAGTTCAGTTTTCCAGGGCACTGGCCCTTTTTCTCATTCCAAACACAAAAACGTTTCCATTTTGC
Organism: Protopterus annectens; assembly: GCF_019279795.1. Taxonomy (NCBI): domain Eukaryota; kingdom Metazoa; phylum Chordata; order Ceratodontiformes; family Protopteridae; genus Protopterus; species Protopterus annectens. The sequence goes on from NC_056741.1 coordinate 1,936,531,950, forward strand.
AGAGTAAGCTTTTCTAGTTGATGGCCTTCTGGCCTCCAAAATGACATCCTGCACCTCCTTGGAGAGCAGGGCCTGCTGCGATGCTAAGGAATTTTCCATGCGGCTAGATTGAGTGTTTTCAGCTGACTGTGAAGAGTTTTGAAGCTGTGCTGAGTCAGAAGAAGAGGCATTAGAGGCAGGGTCCATGGTGGGGAATGCGTCAGGCTCCTCAGGAGTGGGTACCAGTGTTGCCTTGGCCAGTCTGGAGCAATGAGGATCATCTGTGGTCTGTCTGCTCTGGTCTTCAATAGGACTTTGGGCAGCAGAGGAGAGGAGGAAGGCATAAACTGTCATTGATGTCCAACTGAAAGAGAGCGTCCACTCTCCAGGCCTTTGGATGGAAGATCCTTGAGCAGAATTTTGCCAATTGATGATTTTTGTGGGAGGCAAAGAGATCTATGTCTGGCCTTCCCCATTCTTGGATTATTTCTGTAAAAACTTTTGGATGCAACTTCCATTCGTGTGGATCTGTCATATTCCTGCTTAGGTTGTCTGCCAGCATGTTTCCCTTGCCTGGCAAGTACTGTGCTTGTAGTTCCATTTGTAAGTCCATGGCCATGTTCCAAAGTGACATGGCCAGTCTGCATAGGGGATAAGAATGTGTTCCTCCCTGCTTGTTTATGTACCATATAACTGTGGTGTTGTCTGTTCTTATCAATAGCTGACCTGGTTGTAGAAGATCCTTGAAAGCTGTAATAGCATTTATCACTGCTAGCATTTCTTTTTGATTGATGTGAAGGTGCTTTTCTTTTTGGGTCCATTTGCCCTGAATGCACCGGTCTGTCAAGTGCACCCCCCAGGCGTAGTCCGAGGCGTCTGTTGTGATGACTTGATTTGCTTGAGGCTTGCTGAATGGAAGACCTGTGTTTGTTTGGCATGCTTGAGCCCACCACAGAAATTCCTTTTGCAGACATGGAATTAGTCGTATTATTGTTTCCAAACTGTGGCTGTGTTGAGACCATATGTTTTTTAGGTACCACTGTAGTTATCTCATATGCAGCTTTGCACATTGGATTAGTAAGATGCAAGATGCCATGAATCCCAGAGCCTGCAGGATTTCCTTGCAGTCAGCCTGGTGCAATTTGCCAGTGTTCTGAAATATTGAATTAGTTGCCCCTGCTTCTCTGGCGTGAGGTAGGCCATCTGGGTGTTTGTGTCCAAATTGGCACCCAGGAAAATTATCTTCCGAGAGGGTATTAGTCTTGATTTCTCTTTGTTGACTGTGTATCCTAGAGAGTTTAATAACATTATTACACAAGCCAGATGTTTCAGAAGAATGTGCTTGCTGTCCGCTTGGATCAGGCAGTCGTCCAAATAAGGGTATATTTGTATACCTTTAAGTCTTCAGTAGGCAATTACTGATGCCAGGCATTTCATGAATACTTTGGGCGCAGCAGATAAACCAAAGGGCAATGCAGAGAATTGATAATGGGTTGAACCTGCAAGAAATCTGAAGTATCTTCTGCAATTTTGTCTGATTGGGACATGCAGGTATGCCTCCTTGAGGTCCAATGTTACCAGCCAAGACTCCTTGCCCAGCATGGGAAGAAGTTGCTGTAGAGTGAGCATCTTGAATTTTGGTACGAGTAGAAATGTGTTTAGGATGGATAGGTCCAAAATAGGTCTTCAATCTTTTCCCTTCCTTGGTACCAGAAATAGCCTGGAATAAAAACCTTGACCTAGTTCGCGCGTAGGTACCTCTTGAATAGCTTTCATGTTTATAAGATCTGAAATTTGCTTTTGTGCCTCTACCCTTTGATTGTGTGGCAGGTTTGGCATTCCTTTCATTTTTGGAAGGGTATGAAAATGGAATTTGTAGCCTGTTTATAATGTTCAGGATCCATTTGTCCTTTGTGACAATATGCCAATTTTTTGAGAATAGTGCCAGCTTTCCTACTATGGGGGCTGCCATTTGAGACCTGGTTGGCATGCAAAGGGGAAAGTCACTGGTTTTGCTTTCTGAAAGATTGCGAGTTGTCCTCACCACCTCTTTGTGTAGGAGCTTGCCATTGTCTGCCTCTGTACGAGCCTTGTGTTTGCCCTCTGCCCCTCGGGCGCCTGTATCTGCCTCTTTGGGGTCTGTCTGTGGCAGGAAAGGACCAGTTTTTGGAAGGCCAATTTCTACCAAAACGTGGGGGTTGAACCTGCAGAAATTATTTCACAGTTTGCATTGATTTAGCCTTTTCCTCCATTTTCCGTAATACTTCCTCAGCATTTGCCCCAAATAGTACATCCTTTTGAAGAGGGGCGTCTAGTAATTTAGCTTTAACATGATCAGGCAAGGCTTGTTCCTTGAGCCAGGCATGCCTACGTATGACTGAGCCTGTAACAGCAGCTCTACATGAGGCCTCTAGAGCATCAAAACCACATTGCAAGGTATGTTTACCCACTTGTTCTGCACTATGCATCAAATCCTGCAACTCCTTCATGTCTGGTTGTTCAGGTTGTGACATTTTACTTTTCAATTGAGATAACAGAAACTGTTGGTATTTTAGCATATGAAACTGACAGTTTAAGGCCCTCATGGATAAGGTAGCCGAGGTATATACCTTTTTTCCCCTCCTTTCTAAGGATCTGGAATCTCTCTCGGAAGGCAATGGGTTTTTGGCAATGGAGGCCTTAACTCCCTTGGGCCCCTGTGAGATGGTTTCTAGGTCAGCAGCATGGCTTTTGTATAGAAATTGGTGTGAGTCAGGAACCCTGTAGTACCTGTCAGGCTTAACTGGAGCTGGAGGAAGAGAGTCCGGGTTAAGGCAGGCCTCCGAGTAAACATCATCTAGGATGTCCAGGACAGGAGAAATAGCCAGAGGCCTGTGCTGGGGTAACAAAAGAAATTCCCTGAGCCTTTTCTTGGAATCTGTATAATCCTGGCCTTCCCAGTGGAAGTGTTCCCTTAAGGTATGCAGAGTTTCACCAAATGAGTAATCCTCAGGGGGAGATACAGAAGGAAAAGATCTGCATCAGAGTCTTCAAAAGGGGAGTAAGACTGTTCCTGATAATCAGAGTGCTCTGAAATAATGGAGCCCTGATCAGAGGAGGGGGAATCTTCCTCCACTCTGGGTCTTTTGTCCGGAGGTGGCTGAGAACCTCCGATTAGAGTAATTAAATCCTCAGCCATTTTAAGCATCTGTTTCTTAGGCATGGGGCCTGGAGATGGGCCCTGTGTAGCTGGTCTCTTAGGGTGCATGGTAGCTTTAGACTTGGTGAAAGCCTTGATGGAGAAAGAAGAGGAAGGTCTGAAGACACCCTGAGTGGAGGTGGACCTGGCTACATTCTGTGTTTCAATGCCAAGCATGGCTTCGGTATCTGTAGTCAGGGTGTGGGCCGAGGAGCCTGCGACCTCGGGTACAGGTGACACCGCCAAAGATGTGTCGTCGGTAATCAGGGGCTGCATAGGCGCCTCGCTGAGAATCGGACCACGTGTAGTCGGCTTTGGCGTGGTATCGGTAGAGGCCGCGGACCTCGAGTGTCGGTCCTTGTCTTTGCGTTTTTTTAGACAAAACCGGAGTCGGAGTATCCGACGACATATAGTTAAATGTTTTCCCAAAATAATGCTGGGCGAACTCCGCCCGACGCTTAGTGCGTTTGTTGAATGTAGCACAAAAGCGACAGACCGAGACGTCGTGGTCTGGGCCTAAACAAGGTATACAGAGGGAATGGAAATCCTTATGCGGTATTTGCTTCCCACAAGAAATACAATTATTAACTTTGTCTGACATCGGTCTGAGGCAAGAAAAAGTTTCCCCAACGGGGTACTTAGCTTTTAAGAAGACTTCGGTTCCAAATTTTTTGTAATCTCAGGAGCTGGCCGACTGGCACTTGCGAACTGCTTCTGCTTCGGGCACCGTGCGGCAAGAAAGACTGAAGAAAATGGCGTCGGCTGGTTCTTTTATACCCCTGTCGCACTGACGTCAGGGAAGAAGCGACGACAACCGACGCCGGACCTAGACTTTGGAATTCGGCCGACCGAGGACCCGCCTGACGGCAGGAGAACCCATCTGTTATGACTGCAGCTGTATGCACGAACATCTTGTTCACTTCTGAAGTCATCCAAGGACTATTTTTTATATCCCCTATTAAACTCCTTTTAAAGTAAACTCTCACTCTACCAGCACAGGTATGGCCATCTCTCCCCACCATCAAACAGGAAATTATCTATTAAATCATACTGACTGCATCTACCCTCAATCTTACCTGTACCATACCCCAAATATTTACTTGCAGAAAACTGCAATGGCTAGTTAGAGAGAACAATCTGAATCAACCTTCTCACACCTGGAAACCCATTCCTCTAACAAATTCTCACTGTTACTATCGGACAGAAGTAACCACTAACACCCTATATTGTCATCACCTTCACTTACTTTCGTCTCCTCACTAAATCTGTTCATTCTTAATCACTTCTCAATTATTCTAAACTCAAGTATATTTTACTCTTAACTAGCCCATTTCAAACACCCACTCAACCTCAAATACAACACTACCCAATCAGACGTTCAACTACATTACCTGCACACACTTCTCCCTGCTTGACATCTCCTTCACATCTCTCTCTCCCTTTTCATATAGGCTCATTCTAAATACATTCAATAACATCAAAAATATGCAATACCTACACACTCTTCTCTGTGTACATCTTATTCCTCCCCAGTGATCCCTTCAGAATACTCCAACTTTCCTTTTCCTATCAAAATTTGCATTCAAATCACCAACTTGCAGCTTTTACCAATCTTTGCTTAACATTCACCCCCACACATCTCAACCCCTCAGGTACCCCAGCATGCCCCTATCTTTTTTTCCAAATAGGACCCATCCACTACAATTGTCCACCACCTTATATCTCCCCACACCTGGCCTTCACTTACAAAAATGTTTTCCAGGCAACTACTTATGACAATCCCTTTTCTGTTAAGTCACTGGCATAATATCATTTCATCAACTCTAACCACCCCCACTTTCAAGAATCAGATTCTTTAATGCAAAATAAAACAGCATAATTTTCTTATCACATCCAGCCTAATCAGCTTATGTACTATGCACCTTTCTATTCTCTAAAGATTTGCTATAAAAACAAAAAAATTCAACAGCCTTCCCTTACCTCATATCCTCCCTCACTTAACCTCTGTGGAGATATTAATACAAATTCAAGTTTTCTACAATCATCACAAAAGGATTACCACAACCTAAGTACCATGTTCAATCATAGCCTCACCTCAGGCTTTGTGCCCACTGAATGGCGCACTGCAATGGTTATCCCACTCCACAAAGGGGAGCCACGATGGACCCCAGGAACTACCGCCCCATTAGCCTGATGAGCCTGGTCTGCAAGGTCATGGAATGTATCATCATGGAACTCAAACAAAGACATTGGTAATCTCCAAACTCTGGACCCCACCCAATTCGGGTTTGTAAAAGGGAGATCATGTCTCCTAAACCTGACAGACTTCTTTGAAGCAGTCACCAAAGCCATAGATGAGGGTAAGGTGGTTCACACAGCCTCTAGATCTCGCCAAGGCTTTCGATACCATCCCCCCACTCTGGAATTAGATAAACTCACTAAACTAGGTATAAATCCCTATGCTACAAGATGGGTTCCCAACTGGCTAATGGACAGAACCCACACAGTGAAAGTAACAGACTCCAAATCCAACTTCAGACCAGTAACAAGTGGAGTACCACAGGGTTCAGACCTGGGTCCTCTCCTGTTTGGTAAATACTTCTCTGAAGTACAGGCCAACACAGAAGGTCTTTGGCTAACGAAGTTTGCAGATAACTGCAAACTAGGAGCCAAAATTGAAACTCCTAACGATGTGGACATCCTACAAAAGGGCCTCACTGAGACAGATGCCTGGTGTCAAAGCCATGGCCTGAAGCCAATGCTAAAAAGTGCATCGTCATCCCCTTTGGTAAAAACTCTCTACCCATGAACTACCACATAGGTGGTAGCCTACTTAACACCGAAAGTGTGATAAGAGACCTTGGCGCACAGGTGGACAGTAGTCTCTCCTTTGATAATCACATTGCCAGAGTGGTCAGGAAATCCTATGAGGCACACCTCATCACAAAAGGTTTCTCATCCAGAAAAAAAGAGATCATAGTTCCCCTCTACTCATCACTCACTAGACCCATTATAGAGTACAGCGCCCCTTTTGGTATGTACCTCAAGACATCTACTACTGGAGAGGCCACAGAAATACCTCACAAAGAAGATTACTGGCCTCAGATACCCAAGCAGACTACCTCAAAAAACTCCAGCTTTACTCTGTCGCATATCACCTACTCAGAAGCAATCTCTGCCTAACATACAAAGCTGTGTCAAACCCAGAGCTGTTGGACATGCTCCACTTAAAGAAATTCCAATCCCTCCGAACTACACGATGTAGGGACCTAAACCTTGTCACCACAATAAACAAAACATGCTGGAGGGATAGATTCCTGTCCCAGAGACTTCCCATACTCTGGAACAGACTACCTATCTATGTCAAACAGAGCTCCTCATTAGCACTCAAGAAAAATCTTGATGATTGGAATGGAAATAGGAAATTCACCCCGGGGATCACTTCTGTGGCTCTGCTCGACAGGGGCACAGGAAAATAATTTTCTTGGGTGGCGAAAGCCAGGGTACCTTTTTGGCTAGGCTTATATAGGCCCTAGGGCCAATAGCCTAGTACCTACCTATGAACCTATGAACAACCACACAGGCCCTTTACATTCTTCGCAAAATGCTTACCACACCATAAATACACCCTGCTCATTGAGTCTTGTTTCTAAAAACAAATACCTATACTTTTATAACATTAATTTCAAAAGCATTAAACAAACTCCTAGAGGTCCAAGTATGCATTGCCCTCCACTCCTGATACCATGCTCATAACTGAGACCTAGCTGAAACAAGATAAAGATGATGAGGAGATCTTACCAACCAGGACCCAATCAATGCTTCGATTAGACAGAACAAACAAACAAAAAAAAAGTGGGAGGTGTGGCAATCTACAACACCACCACGCAACTATTTCAATATACTTACTGCCCGCCCAGCTACTAAAAAGTACAGCTGTGTACCTACCATAAATGTAGATGTGTGAGAGTATTCACTGTTGCATTCATTACATTTGGGTTATCCTTCTGGCAGGCTACTCGCAGTCGGCCTGAATTCCAAGTCTTGGTCCAGCGTCGGTTGCTGTCACCTCTTCCCTGACGTCAGTGCGCCAGGGGTATAAAAGATGCAGCCGATGCCATTTTCTTCAGTTTTTCTTCCACCAGATGCCAGGTGCCCCCCAAAAGGGTAGGCTAAAAAACAATGTTAATAAAAGCATGCACTAAAATAAACAATACCTTCATCTACAAGCAAATACACCACATAGGTTGTATAGGATAGAGAAGTACAGAGAAGTCCCAGCAAAGAAAGGGGGATGGTGGGTGGGTAACCTGGACTGCAACAGTGAATACACTCGAGCATCTACATTTATGGTAGGTACACAACTGTACTATGTTCATCGTGTTTCACTGTTGCAGTCATTACACTTGGGTTGAATCCCAAAGATGAGGTTGGGCGGCTGGGTCTAAATAGAATTAGGAGTAGCTATACGGCCCTGCAAGACTGCAGTGGCAAAGCCTGCTCTGGATTTAGAGTAAAGAGGCAAGTGGTAGTGCTTAGTAATAGTGTGCACTGAAGTCCAAGTTGCAGCCTCCACAATATCCTTGGTTGGTACTCCTCTGAGGAAGGCTGCTGCCCTGGTAAAATGTGGTCTAATGCCCTTAGGCACTGATTTACCATGTTGTGAATAGCAGAAACAAATGCAGTGTCCTATCAATTTTGAAATAGTCTGCTTTCAGATAGCCTTTCCTTGTGATCCTGCAGCATATGCCACTAAAAGTTGCTCAGTCTTTCTGAAAGCTTTAGTTTTGTCCAAGTAGAAGCGTAGCGGTCTGTGTATGTCCAAAGAATGCAGAAGTCTCTCCCCTTTATTTTGCAGGTTTGGATAATAAGTAGGCAAATGAATGGTTTTGTTAGGACATTATCTTAGGCATAAATGTTGGGTTTGTCCTTAGAGAAACCCTGTCTGGATGGAAGATAAAAAGAAGTTAAGTACCTACCATAACGTTCCATGTTAGTTGTCTTCTTCTCGCCTTCCTTCTTGCTGGTTGGGTTCGGAGCCGACCCTCAGCTCTGACTTGGCCATCTTCAAAAGCCCGAGAGCTGCTTACTGGCTCGAGGCCCCCCCTATATCCCATGATGCCTGGCACTAGATACCCAGATCTCGTTTGGTAAGACTAACTGCAACCATAACAATAAAGGAATGCTATCCTAGAACACAATTCCTACTGGGGAGGCTACTAAGCAGAAGGAATAACCAGAGAAGACTCAGCCAGTGCGAAAACAAAAGGAACTTTTCTTGTTCCATTGGATATGGAGATAGAGGGTGGGACGCAAGAAAGAAGGCGAAAAGAAGACAACTAACATGGAACGTTATGGTAGGTACATAACTTCTTTATGTTAAGTTGTCTACCTCGCCTTCATTCTTGCTGGTTGGGACAGCGTCCCTAGCACCTAAAAACCTGGGTGGCTCATCGGAAAAGTCTCTTCAGAACAGTGGAACCAAAATCAGCTCTGCTCCTGGAAATCAAATCCAACTTATAATGCAAAATGAAAGTATGTGGGTTGGCCCATGTGGCCGCAGCACAAATAGATTCCATGGGCAACCTAGCCTGAAAAGCCACCGAAGTGGCTAAAGCTCTGGTGGAATGACCTTTGGGTTTGACCGGTAATTCTTTATTCCTGAGTTGGTATATGAAAGTGATGATAGAAGACAACCACTTGGATAAGGTCACCTTGGAGACCAGAAGACCTTGTTCACCTATTGCATAAGAAAGGAACAGTTGATCTGACTTCCTGATGTCCTTGGTTCTATGCAAGTAGAAGCGTAGTTGCCTGTGAACATCTAACTGATGCAACTTATACTCCGCCCTGGTGGAGTGGTTAGGGAAAAAGACAGGAAGGTCTATGGACTGATTTAAGTTACTCTCTGAAGAGATCTTGGGAAGGAAGGAAGGAATTGTCCTAAGAACAACCCTGTCATTGTGGAACACGAGGTATGGGGGACAGACAGAAAGAGCCTGTAGTTCTGAAACTCTTCTGGCTGAAGTAATAGCTACCAGAAAGAGGGTTTTCCAAGATAAGAACTTCAGCGAACAAGAAGCTGCAGGTTCGAAAGGGGGCAAAATTAGTGAAGCTAAAATCAAATTTAAATCCCACGGTGGTGGAGGATCTCTCACTGGGGGCCTGAGCAGAGTGGTTCCTTTGAGAAAAGCTTTACACAGCTTATGGGACATGATATTGTTTTCCTACAGGCCACTGTGAAAATTTGAAATTGCCGCTAACTGGACTCTAATTGTAGCGGAAGCAGAACCAGCATGGAAGAGTTCTGCTAGTAATTCCAAAATGGAGTGCACTGGGGCTGAAAAGGGGTCTATACTTTTTGCCTCTGCCCACGAGGAAAAACGTTTCCACTTTCTAGCTTACGTTTTTCTGGTCATAAACCTGTGTGATGACAAAAGGATTTTGCGCACAGATGGGGAAATATCTGGGAGCCTGGCTAGGGTTGGAAGTGGAGCAACCACGCTGTGAGCTGGAGTGTGTGCAGGGATTGGTGCAGCCCGCCCGACTGATGAATCAGGAGGTCTGGAACTAGGTCCAGAGTCCAAGGCTGTTCGAGAATATAGTGGTGCAGAAACGAAAACCATACTTGTCGAGGCCAGTAAGGAGCAATGAGGATCATTTTGCAACCCGAAACGGTAGCCTTCTGAATCAACTTCGGTATGACGGGGAAAGGAGAAAATGCATAAAGAAGTCCCTGGGGCCAATCGTGGACTACAGCGTCTCTGGGGGAATGCCCGGGGAGTGGAAGGAGAGAGAAGAAATTGCTGCACTTGCTGTTGAAGGGAGTTGCAAAAAGGTCGCAGCAAGGTTGGCCCCATCTGCGGAAGATTTGGTCTACAACTACCTTGTTCAGAGACCACTCGTGAGGCATGAGAATTGCTCTGCTCAGTCTGTCTGCTATAATGTTGGACTTCCAGGATGTGCGTTGCAATCAGAAACCGTTGGGAAGAGATTGCCCACTGGCAGAGTGAGTGCTTCTCGACATAGGGGGTAGGACCTGGTTCCGCCCTGCTTGTTGATGTACCACACTACAGACATATTGTCCATTTGAACTGCAATGGTCCCGGTAGGAAGAGAGTCCTGAAGAGCCTGCAACGCTAAAAGCACGGCCCTCATCTCCAAGACATTTATGTGCAGATGATACTCGTGAGGTTGCCAGGTGCCTTGGACTGTTCTGCCTTGATAATGCCCCCCACAACCCGATCAGGGAGGCGTCCCTGGTCACTGTAGCCACTGGAGGGGGGAGAACAAATGGCCTGCCGTGGAGCACTGATGTGGAGACCATCCACCGCGCAAGGTGTTTCTTGCATACCTGAGTGATCATAATCGTGTAAGACATGGGAAGTTGCTGGAAGGACCATTGGGTGAAAAGAAGCCACTGGAGAATCCTCATGTGAAAACGAGCTAGAGGAACAAGTACGATAGCTGCTACCATGAGACCTAGCATTTGAAGGACAAACCTGGCTTGAATCCTTTTGCATGCTAATAAAATCTTGACATGCTGACGAATCAGTGAAACCCTGTGTGGTGGGAGGCTCGCTAACATGTCTTTGGTATTTAAATTTGCTCCTATAAAGGTGATAGATTGACAGGGCGACAACGCAGACTTTTCAAAATTTACTGTGATACCTAGCCTGGAGCAAGTGTCGATGGTGCAGTCTCTGGCTCGCAGAAGGTGATGTCTGGTGGTAGCAGTGAGGAGCCAGTCGTCGAGATATGGAAACACCTGGAATCCTTGCTGTCTCAGGTGAGCAGTAACTACTGCCATACATTTGGTAAACACCCTGGGGGCTGTGGTGAGACCAAAGGGCACAGCTCTGAACTGATAATGGCTGGCTCCCAGCCGGAAGCGGAGGAATCTTTGGAAGCGTCTGTCCATTTTTATGTGGTAGTACGCATCCTGAAGATCTATGGAGCACATCCAATTGTCCTGACCCAGAAAGGGTAAAATGGACTGAAACGTGACCATCCAGAACTTCGTTCTTTGTACAGACTTGTTTAGTCTGCTGAGATCCAAAATGGGTCTCCAGTCCCCTGTCTTTTTTGGTACCAAAAAGAACCTTGAGTAAATTCCGGATCCTTGCTGGTCGGCTTGGACTTGCTGGATGGAATTTTTTTTTTAGCAGTTTTGAGACTTCTTGCACTACTTGGTCCCTTAGATTGGGTGGAACATCTGGAAGAGGACTTGTGTGACTAAGGGGGTGTGAACGAAGGGGATTCTGTAGCCTCTGGATATGACAGACGGTGCAATTTGTCTTGTGTTATGTCTTGCCAGGCTCCTGGGTACAGCGATAGTCTTCCCCCGACTGCCTCCAGAGGTGAGCAGCCGGGCAACCCTTCAGGGATGCTGGAAGCGCTCGTCAGAGAAGGATTCTCTGCTGCCCTGGTTTTGCGGACTCCCTCTGCCACGAGGGTGGCGTCTGATATTGTTCCCTCCTCTGCCCCTGGAGGGAAACTCATCACGTGTCTCCGGCAAGGCTCCGTGGGATTTCCGGAACCACATCTTCCCACTCTTCTGACCCTTAGGATATGGTCTGGAGGGAGTGGAAAAACGGACTCCTACAGCAGAGAGAGTCTTGCCTTCCTGCTCACACCTGGTAAGGGTATCTTTCACCTGTGATCCAAAGAGAGAGAAACAATCAACGGGGGTGTTGGTGAAAGACACTCTGAAAGGTTCCGCAAAGTTACATAGCCGCATCCAAGCATGCCTCATTAGGGCCACGCCTGTGCCTGCGGCTCTACTCGCACCATCGGCTGCATACGAAATGAGCCGGATGGAGGAGTTCACCATGGAATTAAGAGTTGCCAGCTTGGAGGCTGCCTTAGCCTGGGCCCCCTCAGCTGATGGATCTTGCAGGGTATCTCCAAGCTCTTTCAGGAGATCCCTCTGAAGACGGGTAAAGTGGCAGAGGTAATTCAGGGACCGCATGGAAAAGGTCGCTGAAGAGAACATCCGCTTCCTATATCTGTCCATCGTCCTGGATTCCTTATTAGGGGGATGGACAGATGAAGTTTCAGCCAACTCCTTCTTTGTGACCGCTGCTACCACCATGGCATTAACGGGGACACCCATGGTCAAGAATTGTTTGTCCGGCGGGGCAGTAATGAACTTTGCAGGTCTTCTAGGGGTCGGTTCCACTGTGTCTGGAGCCGTCCACGCCTTTCGAGCCACCACAGACATCAGTGGGTCGAAAGGCGGAAACACCCAGGAGGTGGAAGGTCGGGATCCAAATGCATCCAGGAATACTGACTCATCCTTTGAAGGGCTTAGGGGTAGTCCAGTTTCCCCTCTGCCTAAGCATCTCAAGGATGTCTGAGAAGGAGACATCTTCAGAGGGGGATCTTGGGGACCCTTCCGACTCCTCTAAGTCGGTATCAGATGTAACAGACTCGGGGGAGTCAACATGCTTCCTCTTGCATTTTCTCTTGCAAGGTGGCTCCTCTGAAAGATCAGGGGAGGCCTCGGAAGTGGAGGATACACCCAAAGGGGTGTCCTGGAGCGCTGGATCCCCACGCTTGGGGTCTGGAAGAGGGGCAGAGGCTGACGCAGGCACCCTAGGTGGAGGAGCCAATGGGGTCGATCGTGAGATTGACTCAGGGGCCAGTACACTCATCACCTCGAAGGCTTGCCTGCCCAGACGCAGAGAAGGCTCAGGCTCCGACGAAACCAAAAGCCCTCCCCACACCGAGGGAGACGGCTCCGAGGCAGATGTGGGAGCAGAACTCACCTGCGCCGAAGCATCGAGAAGGAGAGCGGGGTCGGACAAGGGTTTGATGACACTCATCCCCTCAGAGCCGACGAGGGAGTCTTGGCACCCAGATCCCTCCAGGGAAGGTACCAGGGAAGGGATCGGAGCAGACAACGGAACCAAAAGGGAGGGTTATTGGCTCCGATGGTTCCACGACTCGTACCCAAACGAACTCCGGCTCCGAGCTCAAATGAAGAGTCGGAGGAGGAATATCAACAGCTGTGGACGGAGCAGACTCCTGAGGAGGAGGGCTGGACAATATTTTGCCAAGGGCTTGCGATTTCAAGGGCCTACTGACCACTCTTTCCAAATTATGGTCCGAAAGTCTAGAGGACCGAGAAGAGTGGGATGATCGGTGACTACGCTCCGACTGGAGCAGGGGCGACTTTGGAGCTGAATGTTTTGACTCCAAAGAAGGAGACCTGGATCTCTTTCGACTCTCAGCCGGCTCCAAAGACCGTGACTGGGAGGGAGGGACATCGGTTCCAGCCAGAGCCAAAATGGATTGTGTGGCTTCACCCAATGACGGCACCGAACTGGGAGCCAATGGTTTAGGTGGCCTGGAAGATTTCACCGGCTGAGACTTCGACGGTGAATCTTGAGGTTTAAGCAGACCCCTCAGAATCAATTTATTTTTGCATTCCTGCAGGACTCTTGGACTGAAGGCATGACAGATGGAGCAAGAGTCCTGCAGGTGCACAGCGCCCAGACAATAAACACAAGAAGTGTGACCATCGGTCAGAGACATCTGACAGCATGAGTCACACTTCTTGAATCCGGACGGTTTTGGATCCTTGGACATTCTTCGAAGAAAACCAAGGACAAGTTTCCACACAAAAAGTTAAGGTAACCAACATAAAATATTAACACTATACAGTTACCACAACCCACTACAAGTACTACAAAGAATAACAAAACTATCACTAAACACTACAGGTTATAGAGAAAAATATTTTTTTTTTTTAAAGGGAAATAGAAAAGAAAGGTTAACCTTTAACTCAAACAGAAAGAACCCTTCTGTGGAAAAGGGAGCGAAGGGGGGAGGGGAAACTCTCTAATTTAAACAAGTTTCTTAAGGAAGGGAAAAGCTTATCTAGAGGAAAAACTAACTAAAGTCTAACCAACAACTAATTCTACACTACAATACAGTATTTTTACAAGAAAACTACAGTAATAATAAAGAAGCTTATACGATCTGAGCCAGAAGAACAACCTCGCAGCAGAAGCGGCAAATGAGATCTGGGTATCTAGCGCCAGGCATCATGGGATATAGGGGGGGCCTCGAGCCAGTAAGCAGCTCTCGAGCTTTTGAAGATGGCCGAGTCGGAGCCGAGGGTCAGCTCCGAACCCAACCAGCAAGAATGAAGGCGAGATAGACAACTTAACATTAAAAGGTTCCACAACCATTAATGCCTGTAACTCTGAGACTCTTCTTGCTGAAGTTATTGCTAGGAGCAGAGCTGTTTTCCATGATAATAATTTTATGTCAGCTGTATTGGCTGGCTGAAAAGGAGGCATTGTTGAGTTTTTCCAAGACAAAATTGAGGTCACATGCAGGTATTGGTGCTCTCCTTACAGGTCTTATGTTTTTGGCCCCCTTGAGGAACTGCCTAAGCAATGGATATGAGAAAATAGGTGGGTCTGTATTGTAATGAGCTGAAATGGCAGAGGCATGGATCTTAATTGATGAGAAGGATAGGCCTTTGTCCAGCATCTCAGTTAGGTATTGTAAAATCTGAGGAATATTCGGAACAAGCGTGTCAACTCCTTGTGCCTGGTTCCAAGCACATAATCTCTTCCATTTTCCTGCATAAGATTTTCTGGTGCTGGGCCTCCTGGCCTCCAAAATTACACCCATAACCGCTTTAGAGAGAGGTGTATTCTGAATGGTTACAATATCCGCCATGCAGGTAGATTTAGAGTTCTGAGTTGGCTGTGCAGGATCTGATTGTTTTGTTGGGTCAGTAAATGAGGAATTATAGGCAATGTCCAGGCTGGGCCTTGGGACAAGCTCCTTAGGATTGGGTACCAGTGTTGGCGTGGCCAATCCGGGGCAATCAGAATCATTTGTGGCTTCTCTTGTCTGACCTTCAGGAGTACCCTGGGGAGGAGAGGCAGTGGAGGAAAGGCATATACTGTAAGGTTGTTCCAGCTGAATGACAGGGCATCTACTTTCCATGCTTGTTTGTGATAAGTCATTGTGCAGAGTCTCTGAAAGTGGCAGTTGTGAGGGGAGGCAAAAAGATCTATGTCTGGGCGTCCCATTTCCTTGTTATCATGCTGAAGATTTGTGGATCTAGTTTCCACTTGTGAGGGTCCATGAGGTTTCTGCTTAGTCTGCCAGAGCATTTGTTTTTCCTGGCAGGAATTGTGCTTGCAGGTGTACTTGGTAAGTCAATGCTGTGTTCCACAAAATCATGGCTTGTCTGCAGAGGGGGTAGGAATGTGTGCACCCCGGCTTGTTTATGTACCACATGACTGTGGTGTTGTCCGTCTATCAGCAGCTGTCCTGGATGAAGTAGGTCCTTGAAGACTGTCAGGGCATTTTGTACAGCCAGCATCTCTTTTTGATTGATGTGTAGATGTCTTTGGCTTGGGGGCCATGTGCCCTGAATACATTTTCCTGCCATGTGGGCCCCCCAGGCATAATCTGATGCATCTGTTGTTAGTGTTTGCCTGGCTGTGGGTAAAGTGAAAGCTGTCCCTTGTGGTGACAGGCCTGTGCCCACCATCGAAACTCCTGTTGCAGGCAAGGAGTGAGGGAAATTAATGATTCCAGGCTGTGGCAATGTTGAGTCCAAACACTTTTTAGGTACCATTGTAGTTTCCTCACATGCAGTCTTGCATAAGGAATTAGCAGAATGCAGGAGGCCATGTAGCCCAGAGCCTGCAGAATTTTTCTTGCAGATAACTGGGTCTTTGTTGCCATGTTTTCGAAGTAAGAAGTCAGATGCCTTTGTCTGGCATGAGATAAGCCATCTGGGCAATTGTATTTAAGCTTGCACCCAGGAATATTATCTCTTGAGAGGGTACTAATTTTGATTTATTTTCGTTTACTGTGTACCCTAGGCAAATTAGTAATCTTTTTACAAACGCCAGATGCTTTAGTAGAAATTCTGATCTCTGCTTGAATAAGGCAGTTGTCCAAGTAGGGATATATTTGAATTCCTCTGTCTGCAAAATGCAATTACTGGTGCCAGGCATTTTGTGAAGACCCTGGGCGCAGTAGATAAGCCAAAGGGCAGTGAAGAGAATTAGTAGTGCTTTCAGCCAGCTATGAATCTGAGGTATCGTCTGCAAGATTGTCTGATTGGGACATGCAGGTATGCCTCTTTGAGGTCCAATGTTACAAGCCAAGCCTTTTTGCCCAGTATGGGCAGAAGCTGCTGTAGAGTCAACATTCTGAATTTCGGAAAGTCCAGAAAAGTGTTTAGAATAGACAGGTCCAGAATCGGTCTCCATGCTTTGTCCTTTCTTGGTACTAAGAAAAGTCTTGAGTAAAATCCTTGTCCCTGCTCTTGTTGTGGCACTGGCTGAATAGCCCTCATGTCCATGATGGATGAAACTTGGTTTTGTGCTTCTGCCCACTGATTGTGAGACAGGTCTGGCATACCTTTTGCCTTTGGAAGGGTGTGAAAGTGGAAACTGTAGCCCTGAGAGACTATATTTAAGACCCATTTGTCCTGGGTAATTATGTGCCAATTTTGTGTAAAAAGTGCTAGCTTCCCCCCTAAGGGTGCTGTCAAAAGATAAATGCTTGGCATTGGCAGAGGGAAGTCATTGGGACTGTTTCCTATATGGCCGTGATTTGTCTTCTCCGCTTTTAGAGGTAGAAGCACCCCACTGTTTGGGCCTGTATGAGCCCTGGGGCTGTTGTCTGCCTCTGGGGCATCTGTATCTATCTCTTTGTGGCCTGTCTGACACGGGAAATGGCCAATTATTAGAAGGCCAATTCCTGCTAAATCTGGGTGGCTGCACCTGTAAGAAATCCTTCACTGTCTGCATAGATTTAGCTTTATCCTCAATTTTCTTCAACACCTCTTCTGCCTTAACACCAAAGTATCATGCTGTAATGGAGCATCCAATAATTTTGCTTTAACATGATCAGGCAGAGTCTGTTCTTTTAACCAAGCATGCCTTCTAATGACCGAGCCTGTTACAGCGGCCCTGCAAGAGGCCTCCAGTGAATCATAACCACATTGCAAAGTATGTTTTCCCACTTGTTCAGCTGCATGCAATAAATCCTGCAATTCCTTGTTCTCAGCACATTCAGAATTTGTCAACATTTTCTGTTTTAACAGAGACATTAAATATTGCTGATATTTAAGCATATGAAACTGACAATTTAAAGCCCTTACAACCTTGGTAGCAGAAGTGTAAACTTTTTTCCCCCATCTGTCCAGTGCCCTAGAATCTCTATCTGAGGGGACAGGGTTTTTAGCAGTAGCAGCTTTGACCCCTTTTGGACCCTGTGAAATAGTTTCTGGGTCAGCAGCAGGGTTTTTATATAGAAATTTATGAGAATCTGGAACCCTGTAGTATCTGTCTGGTTTAACAGGTGCAGGAGGTGAAGAGTCAGGAGACAGGCCGGACTCTAAAAAAAACATCATCTACAATGTCTAGAACAGGAGGAATAGCAAGAGGTCTGTGCTGAGGTAGTAAAAGAAAGTCTCTGAGCCTTTTCTTAGAATCTGAATAATCTTGGTTCTCCCAATGGAAATGCTCCCTCATGGTATGCAAGGTTTCCCCAAATGAATAATCCTCATGAGGAGAAGTTGAAGGAATAGATTCTTCAGCATCAGAATCCTCATAGGGAGGAATAGAGTATTCCCTGTTCTGAAGAGGAGTCAGAGGAAATGGAAACCTGATCAGAGGAATCATATTCAGTGTTTTGCCTAGGCCTCTTATCAGGAGGGGGATGGCAGCCCCTGATCAAAGTAATTAGGTCTTCGGCCATTTTGAACATCTGTTTCTTAGGCATGGAAGTCTGCCCTGGAGAATGCTGTACTTGTTTTCTTGTCTTTAAAACTGTTTTAGTCTTGTCTTTGATGCTGAAGGTGGCTTGATTTAAAGCTGTGTAGGTCTGAAAACTCCCTCAGAAGCCGAAGCCTGCTCAGCGGCTCCAGACCCATCTGAGGGATTAGTTTCCGAAGGCCCAATACCTTGAGTATCCAGAGGCCTAGCTGTCTCCACGTGGGAGTCGGAGGCGGGCCGTGACTCTGAGGTATCGGGTGTCAGGGGCTGCGAAAGCGCCTGAGAACCGGCGAACTGGCGACTGGCCTAGAAGAGGCTTCATCGTTGGTTTTGGACATCGGATGCCTGTCTTTCTTTTTCCTTGCGCTTTTTATGAACTCGGCTTCATCGTTGGTTTTGGACATCGGATGCCTGTCTTTCTTTTTCCTTGCGCTTTTTATGAACTCCGGTCGTCGGATGTTCCGACGGCATTATGTAGTTAAACCTTCGGCCAAAGTAATGAAAAGCAAAATCGTACCGACGCTTAATAGTGCGTCGGTTAAATCTAGCACAAAACAGACAACTAGCAACGTCGTGGTCAGGGCCTAGGCAAGGAATACAGTAAGAGTGAAAATCCTTATGAGGTATTTGCTTCCCAGAAGAAATACAATTGTTAACTTTTTCTGACATCGGTCTGAAGCAAGAAAAAGGTTTCACCAATGGGGTACTTAGCTTTATAGAAGACTTCGGATCTGAAATTCAATTTAGAAAATCTCAGGAGTCGGCCGACAGGCGATTGCGAACTGCTTTTGCTTCGGGCACCGCGCGGCAAGAAAGACTGAAGAAAATGGCGTCAGCTGCATCTTTTTTACCCCTGGCGCACTGACGTCCGGGAAGAGGTGACAGCAACCGCCGCCGGACCAAGACTTTGGAATTCAGGCTAACTGCGGGTAGCCTGCCAGCAGGATAACCCAAGTGTAATGACTGTAACAGTGAAACACGATGAACATCTGCCTAGATTCTTACATCACTTAAACTTAACTACATGGCCATATGCATCACTGCAATCTACATTTCACCAGGTAACAGCATAGACACTACCAGAGGAAATCCTCTCATGGACTTCAGAAAATATCAGAGACACTAACACTAGGCAACTTCAACATAGATTGGCAAATTATTAACCGGTCCAACAATAACATAATCAGCTTACTTGGATTCACTCAGCTCATCTCCATCCTACTAGACACAATAAAGTCAGTAATAAATGATGCACCATTGACAAGATACTCACAAATTCCCCAAACAATACTATCACTTCTGGTTCCCTCTCATAACTAAGGGACCAACTAACTACTTTTACAATTAGATGGCTAAACTCCCCTGTGAAACTCAACAGCTATTATAATCTTGTATGTAAACTCGCATCTTTCCACACAGTGCCTTCCCAGCCAGCTTAAAATACACCAACTAGAACTGGTTTTATATTCTCCCTTTGATACTGTTCCATACTTTAATGATACGTTTCTCTTCATTGTAAACAAACATTCCCCACTAAGAAACAAATGAGTTAAAGTAAACCTTGCACCCCTAATTAACTAGAACAAACAAAATAATGAAAGAAAGACAGAGCTTGGGATAAAATGGGAAGAAAAGCTCACCCCAGCCTGAAAAACAATATACAAATCACAAACATGTCTAAACTTGACAAAAAAGATGCAAAGTAAACTTCCAATACACTAAGCAAAACAACTCCAAACTGTCTTTGTCCCCCATCAACAAGCTTGTACAGCCCGGCCATACCACCCAACCAACTCCTTCCACTAAATGAACAGCAGCACTATCAACCATTCAATACACATTTTAAATGACATAGTAACGACATAGTAACTTCCCTTTTACACAACTTTACCACCTGTAATACCCTAGCTCCTCCAGAGTAAAAAAGTAATCAAACAGATTTGTTTTTTAACACATCCGCAACACCATGAAATACCTTCTCAAACTAAAATCAAACAACTGCCACATACAATCTTCCTGCAGAGTATATTAAACCTGCAGTAGACACCCTAGTTTACCCAACTTCCATCTTAATAAACCACTCCATCACAGAAAGCAAAGTCCCTAAAACATGGAAAAAAAATCTTATACCCTACCCTACCCTTAACCAAAAGTGGCTCCTCTACATAGACCTCCAATTTCAGGTCAGTAACTCTTCTGCGCACGCCCCATCTCAGTCTTAGAAAACTGTGATCAATCCAGCTACTTAAATTTGTTATGAAAACCAACTTACTAAGCCCAACACAATACAGTTCTAGCAGTACCAAAGCAGAAAAGCAACTCTTCTCAGCTTTGCTACCACCAACAGTTAACAGGAATGCAGGAACTTAGTAGCAGCACTTTTTCTTGACTTGTCAAAAACTTTTGACACACACTCTCATCAAAAATGTTTTTGAAGCTCTCCTCCGTAGGACTTCAGCACTCATCCCTCACCTTTCAATCGCTACCTCAGTTATAGACTTCAAGCTGTGAAATGGGAAAATGACATCTTTCCACTTCTCGGTGTATACAGGGGTGCCTCAAAGATCTGTATTTAGTCCCTTGCTATTCAAGGTTCTCAAGAATGACCTACATGCTGGAAGTAAATCAACCATTATTCAGTATGTGCCTTCTACTGCATTGCCTAAAACCTACAAATTCAAACCCAAATACAGGAATCCTTCAACTCCACTGAAACATGGATCTGTAATTCTCAATCACTATTAAATCCCAAGACGACAAAACTTACTCCGTTTACTCCTAAACAGTCTAACCACAAACATCTCTACCATTGCTTCCGAAGACACCAAAATTGAACTTGTAATGCACAACAAGCTTGTGTGTGTCATAGGATCATAGGAGATTACTATGGTATCGAAATGAAAGTCATTTTAAGCCTAGCCGTTTCAACCAAATGCAATACAGTAGAAGTACTAGTCACTACCAAAGAGTGCATTTAGTGAGGACTGCCAATGTCCAGGAGGATTGTGAGTGGTATCTCTGCTAAGAATTTACGGTGCCCCATCTACTAGTCCAGGTTCCTCTTGAACAGTGTCATAGAGGTGCTCTGTTTCACATAAAATGGTAGCCTGTACAGTGTCACAGAGGTGCTCTGCTTCACATAAATTGGTAGCCTGTTCCAAAGATGTGGCAGTCGCTGGGAGATAAATCTGTTACCGCCAGCAAGTCCTATTTAAGTCACAGGCCATACTTAAGACCCTGGAACAGGTAGCCTAGACCCATAATGATTTACAGATATGCAGTAAGTTCATTAGGTTTGCTCTGTAGGCAAGGCATAAGTCTCCCCTAAGAAATCTATACAAAATGAGTATAGTGACAGAGCCTTTAGTAGGTCCATGTAAGCCACATGCTGGAGGCCCTTGACCTTCTTTGTAAGAAACCTCTAAGGTCTCTCTAATTGCTGCAAGTGCTTAGTATGGTACATACTGAATGGGGTGTTATACTCAATTATGGGCCAGATAAGTGCTGAGTTATAGGGGGTTATAACCTTTTTTGCTCTCGAGGCAATGCCTTTACTTATTAACTGATCTAAGTGGAAACCTTTCTTTACAATGGTAGACATGTGGTGGCTGAAGTTAAGGTCGCGGTCAACCTATGATCCAAAGTCCCTTTACATTTCATGGGTGGTTACGGTACTGCTGATTTGAGTGCGAAGGGATGCTATTTGTGCCAAAGGGAATGATTATGCATTTCTATGCATTCAGTTTGAGACTGTGACTAATACACCAGTCGCTGGTCTGTGTGAGACCCTCCTGGAGTACACTGACATCATTTGGGGATTCAGTGATTACACCTAGTTTGCAGTACTCTACAAACCTGGTCAGTCACAACCCTTTAGTTTTGACCTAAACTTCTGAGAAGTATACATCAAACAGTAGGGGACCCAGCACTGACCCCTGTGACACTCTGCTGGTAACAGGTCTGCTGGTTGATGTGGAGTCACCCACTTTGATAGTATGTCTTGTTTGTGAGCCAGTTGGCAATCCAGCTTACAAAGAAGGGGGTTACATTCAGTTTGCTATGTTTATCGGTAATGCCTGAATGCGGGGATTGTGTCAAATGCCTTTGCGAAGTCGAGGTATACTCTGTGCATGCCCTCATTAATGGCCATGGTCACACTTTCAAAGAAATCCACCAGATTTAACAAGCAGAATCTGCTCTTCTTGAAACTGAATTGGGTAGGAACCAGGGTTTGGAGGTCACCTATGCCTTCATTACTGAGATCCATAATGATACGTTCCATAGCTTTACAGATAAGGCTGGTTAGGCTTATGGGTCTTTTGCTAGGCCACTTTGTAGAGGGGAATAACTGTACCGGTTTACTATTTTGCAGGAACAAAGCCTGTGTTTAGGCTATGATTGAAAAGGGTACTTAGTGGTGATATTAGCTCATGTTTTAGCCTGTTTAGAAGACTGCCTGGGATGTCGTCTGGTCCCATAGATGCCATGTTCTTTGCCTTGGACAGGGATTTGAGGACCTGCTCCTTCAGATATGTAAGATGGGGGTGGGGAGTGGGGAATTTGGGGAAAAGTTTGTTGTAAGTTAGGAAGGGATAAGGGAGTGAAATATTCGCCAAACCTATCCACTAGCAGGTTTGCTATCTCTGTGGGGTTGGTGTGTGTGACACCATCGGCCACCAATTTTGCACATGCTTGGGTCTTACCCTTTAGGTAATGTACGTAGCTGTAAAAGGCCTTGTGGTTATCTTAGGCAGTACTTGCTAGGAGTGTCTCAAAGGAGCTCCTGGTGGATTTGACAAGTTGTCTTATTTGCCTGTTAAGGCTGAGGAGGGTGCTTTTCTGCTGTTTGGTCCTTGCCTTTGTTTTCCTGGACAGCAGCTTTTTGCATTTATTGATGCTTGAAGACCACCACAGCAGCTTGATTTTAGTCAGGGCTCTACCTGGTACAGCCAAGTTTATACACATATGCAAGTGACAGTACAGGGCTTTAGTGTAAGCTTCAGCATAGTTACTACTTTCAGCTTGGGGTGGGGCTTGGAATGCATTTATACAGTCACCTAGGAGGGTAGTGTTTGCCCTGGTGAAGTTTCTTAGTCTAATTTTACCCTTCGTGGATTCTGGTGTTAGTGTCAGTTTGAAGGCGACGGATTTGTGGTCAGTTTTAACTAATGAGGGTCCAACAGCTGCAGCAGGGCAACTTTTCAACATGTTGGTGAGAACCAGATATAGACTGTTCATCTTTTCGGAGTATGAAGAATTTGCTCCAGGGCATTGGAATTCACAAAGTCATGGAACTTTTGGGCTAGCAAATTTTTCCCAGTTAATGGTGGGATAACTGAAATTCCCCATAACCAGTGTGTTCGGTAAAATGTGGATTGTTTTCAGTTGGTTAAATAGACTTTGTGGGTTTTGTGACCCATACAGGGGGATGTATAAAGTACAGTTGTGTACACTTACCACAAATGTAGATGTTCGAGTGTAATCACTGTTGCAGTCATTACATTTGGGTAATCTGCTGTCAGGTTGCCCTCAGTGGGCCTGAATTCCAAAGTCTTGGGTCCTGCGTTGGTTGCTGTCTTCTCTTCCATGACGTCAGGGGTATAAAACATGCAGCCAACGCCATTTTCTTTAGTTTTTCTTGCTCCCGATGTCAGGTGCCCCCAAAAAGGTAGATATATATATATATATATATATATATACACACACACACACACATACACATAATATATGCATCAATATAAAATTTACCTTCATCTACAAGCAAATACACCACATAGGCTGTAGAAGATAGAGAAGGAAAGATAAACTGTAGAATGACAGGGGATGACGGGAAGGTAACGGGAAGGTAACCTGGATTGCAACAGTGAATACACTCGAACAGCTACATTTATGGTAAGTGTACACAACTGTACCATGTTCTTCATGTTTCACTGTTGCAGTCATTACATTTGGATAGAATCCCAAAGCTATGGTTGGGAGGCTGGAGATAAACAGCATTAGGTGAGGCTGTAAGGCCCTGCAGCACTGCAGTGGCAAAGCCTGCCCTGGACATAGAATAGAGAGGCAAATGGTAATGCTTTGTAAAGGTGTGAACAGAACTCCAAGTAGCAGCCTCTAGAATGTCCTTGGTTGGTACTCCTCTGAGAAAGGCTGCTGAAGTAGCTGCAGCTCTGGTGGAGTGAGACAATGCCCTTGGGCACAGGTTTGCCATGGTGTAAGTAGCAGAAACGGATGCAATGGCTTATCCACTTTGAAATTGTCTGCTTTGAAATAGCCTTTCCTTCTGATCCTGCAGCATATGACACTAGTAATTGCTCAGTTTTTCTTAGAGCTTTAGTCCTGCTCAAGTAGAATCTTAGCTGTCTGTGTACGTCCAAGAAATGCAGAATTCTCTCCCCTTTGTTCTGCGGATTTGGATAAAAGGTTGGCAGATGAATTGTTTGGTTAACAGCCACACTGGAAACGACCTTAGGCATAAAAGTAGGCTTTGTCCTCAGAGACACCCTGTCTGGGTAAAATATGACAAAAGGCTCTACAGCCATGAGGGCCTGTAGCTCTGAAACTCTTCTTGCTGAAGTAATTGCTAGTAGCAGAGCTGTCTTCCATGATAAGAACTTTATATCAGCGGTAGCAGCTGGTTCAAATGGAGGCAGGGTGAGCTTTTCCAACACATAATTGAGGTCCCATGCAGGTAATGGTGATCTTCTAGGAGGCCTTACATTTGTGGCTCCTCTAAGATACTGCTTTAGTAAAGGATGAGAAAAGATTGGTGGCTCTGTATTGTAATGAGCCGAAATGGCAGAGGCATGGATTTTTATTGATGAGAAAGATAGGCCTTTGTCAAGCATCTCAGTTAAGTATTGTAATATCGGAGGAATATGTGGTTCTGCTGTATCAGTTCCTTGTGCTTGATTCCAAGCACAGAATCTCTTCCATTTGTCAGTGTAAGATTTTCTAGTACTAGGCCTTCTGGCTTCCAAAATGACATCCATCACAGCTTTGCTGAGAGGTGTCGTTTGTATGATTACAGGATTAGCCATGCTGCCAGGTTCAGAGTCTGCAGTTGATTGTGTAGGATCAGATTGTTTGCTGGGACACTATTTGTAGTTTTTGTGGCAAGCTCCAAGCTGGGTATTGAGACAAGTTCCTTAAGATTGGATACCAGTATTGGCGGGGCCAGTCCGGGGCAATTAATATCATCTTTGGGTTCTCGTCTGACTTTTAGGAAGACCTTGAGTAGAAGAGGAGGAAGGGCGTAAACTGATAGTTTTTCCAACTGAAGGATAGGGTGTCCACTTTCCATGCTTGTCTGGGATAAGTCCTTGTGCAGAAACATTTCAGTTGATAATTTTGAGGCGAGGCAAATAGGTCTACATCTGGGCTCCCCCATTTCTCTGTTGTCATGCTGAAGACGGGTGGATTTAGTTTCCACTCGTGAGGATCCATAAGGTTTCTGCTTAAATGGTCTGCCAGAGTGTTTTGTTTTCCTGGCAGGAATCGAGCCTGAAGATGTACTTGGTAAGTCAAAGCTGTGTCCCACAGTGCCACGGCTAATCTGCAAAGGGGGTAACAGTGTGTGTCCCCTTGCTTGTTTATATACCACATGACTGTGGTGTTGTCAGTCTTTATCAGTAGTTGTCCTGGAAGAAGCAAGTCCTTGAAGGCTGTTAGGGCATTTTGAACAGCTAGCATCTCTTTCTGGTTGATATGTAGATGGATTTGATTTGGTACCTATATGCCCTGAATGCATCTTCCTGCCATGTGGGCCCCCCAGGCATAATCTGATGCGTCTGTTAAGGTTTGGCTGGCAGGGGGTAGAGTGAAGGGGCGTCCCAGGTTTTGGTGACAGGCCTTTGCCCACCATAGAAACTCCTACTGCAGGCAGGGAAAGAGAGGAATCATTGTTTCCAGACTGTGTGAATGCTGACTCCATAAACTATTTAGGTACCATTGAAGTTACCTTATATGCAGGCTTGCATATGGAATTAGTAGGATGCAGGATGCCATGAAGCCCAGAGCCTGCAGAATTTGTCTTGCAGATAACTGGGTTTTTGTTGCCATCAGTTTGAAGTAAGCAGTCAGTTGCCTTTGCTTGTCTGGCGTGAGGTAAGTCATCTGGGCAGTTATATTCAAGCTTGCACCCAGGAATGTTATCTTTTGAGAGGGTACCAGTTGTGATTTCTTTTTGTTTATTGTGTACCCTAGGCATGTTAGAAGCCTTTTCACAAACGCCAGGTATTGTAGAAGAGTGTCCTTGTTCTCTGCCTGAATGAGACAGTCGTCCAAGTAAGGATACATCTGTATACTTCTTTGTCTGCAAAATGCAATTACTGGTGCCAGGCACTTTGTAAAGACACTAGGCGCAGTAGAGAAGCCAAAGGGCAGTGCAGAGAATTGGTAATGCATTAAGCCAGCCTTGAATCTGAGGTATCTTCTGCACTAAAGTCTTATTGGGACATGCAGTCATGCCTCTTTTAGGTCTAATGTCACCAGCTAAGCATTCTTGCCCAGCATGGGCAGAAGTGAGCATTTTGAATTTTGGAATGTCCAGGTATGTGTTCAAAATCGATAAAATCCAGTATTGGCCGCCAGGCCTTGTCCTTTCTGGGTACCAGGAACAGTCGAGTAAAAACCTTGTCCTTTTTCCTGTTCTGGTACTATATGAATGGCCCCCATAACCATGAGGGTCGTAACCTGTTTCTGTCTCTCTGCCCACTGATTTTTTGGCAGATCTGGCGAACTATTTGTTACTGGCAGAATGTGGATATGGAATCTGTATCTCTGTGATACGATGTTTAGTACCCACTTGTCCTGGGTTATTAACTGCCAATTTTGAGCAAAAAGTGCTAATTTTCCCCCTATGGGTGCTGCCAAAAGATAAGTGCTTGGTGTAGGCAGAGGGAAGTCATTGGGATTGCTTTCTGTAGGTTTGTGCTTTATCTCCTCTAGATTTGTAGGTGGATGCACCCCATTGCTTTGTCCTGTATGAGTCTTGAGCCTGGTACCTGGAACCCTTAGGGCGTCTGGATTTGCCCCCTTGAGCTCTGCCTGACACAGGAAAGGACTAATTTTTTGTAGGCCAGTGTCTACTGAATCTTGGTGGCTGCACTTGTAAGAAATCTTAAACAGTTTGCATAGACTTAGCTTTGTCTTCCATTTTCTTTAAAACCTCTTCTGCCTTAGTACTAAACAGAGAATCATGCTGTAAAGGTGCATCTAGCAATTTAGCTTTAACATGATCAGGCAAATTTTGCTCCTTTAATCAGGCATGCCTCCTAATCACAGATCCAGTAACTGCGGCCCTGCAGGAGGCCTCTAAAGAATCAAAACCACATTCCAAATTATGCTTTCCAACTTGTTCAGCTGCATGCAATAACTCCCGCAATTCCTTATTTTCTGCACATTCTGAAATCAACATCATTTTCTGTTTCAGCAATCCCATAACATGTTGTTGGTACTTAAGCATATGAAACTGACAATTTAAGGCCCCGATTGCCAAGGTTGCAGATGGATAAACCTTTTTCTCCATCTGTCCAGTGTCCTAGAATCTTTGTCAGAGGGGGAAGGGTTTTTTGCTGTTGAGGACTTAACTCCCTTTGGACCCTGTAAAATAGTTTTAGGATCAGCAGCAGGATTTCTAAATAAAAATATATGTGAGTCGGGGACTCTAATATCTCTCAGCCTTACTGGGAGCTGGAGGTAAGGAGTCTGGGGTCAAGCTGGACTCCGAAAACACATAATCCATGATGTCTAAAACAGGGGGAATGGCTAAAGGTTTGTGCTGAGGGAGAAGGAGGAAATCCCTGAGCCTCTTTTTTGATTCTGAGAAGTCTCGACTCTCCCAATGAAAATGCTCCCTCAAAGTATGCAAGGTTTCTCCAAATGAATAATCCTCAGGAGGAGATGCAGATGGCATAGACTCCTCAGCATCAGAATCCTCATAGGGAGGTATAAATAACTTCTGATCAGAAGAGGAATCAGAAGAAACAGAAACCTGATCTGAAGATTCATAATCAGTGTCTTGCCTAGGCATCTTATCTAGAGGGGGATGGGTACCCCAGATCAAGGTAATAAGGTCTTCAGCCATTTTGATAATTAAGGTAATAAGGTCTTCAGCCATTTTGATAATCTGTTCTTTAGACATAGAGGCCTGTGCACGTGGCTCATGCATCGCTTTTTTAGGTTTAGAAGTTGCTTTTGTCTTCGGTTTTGCAGCTGTCGTCGGTTTGATGTACAAATGTTGAGGTCTGAATACACCCCTCAGAAGCCGGTGCCTGCTCAGCGGCTCTGGACCCATCCAAGGGAGGTACATCCGTCGGTCCAATACCTTGAGTATCTTGCAGCATGCCGGACTCCACATGGGTGTCGGTAGAGGCCTGCGACCTGAAGGTAGTGGGTATTAGGGGCTGCGAAGGCGCCTCACCGAGTACCGGCAACTGGCTTAGGAGAAGCTTTGTCGTCGGTTTTGGATCTCGACTGCCATTCTCTGTCCTTTTCTTTGCATTTTTTATGTACTCCGGTAGTCGGATTGCTATCAGACAACATTTCTGGGTAGTTAAATGTTTCCAAAATACTTTGATGCAAAAATATACAGACGCTTAATAGTGCATTGGTTAAATCCAGCACAAAAACGACAGCCAGGCACATTGTGATCAAGGCCTAGGTAAGGAATACAGTGTAGATGGAAATCCTTATGAGGTATTTGCTTCCCACAAGTAATACAATTATTAACTTTTTCTGACCTCGGTAAAAAGCAAGAAAAAAGTTTCCCCAACGGGGTACTTAGCTTTAGTGAAGACTTCGGTTCGCAAACTCAAACGCGAATATTTCAGTAGTCGGCCGACCGGCACTTGCGAAATGCTTCTGCTTCGGGCACCGCGTGGCAAGAAAGACTGAAGTAAATGGTGTCGGCTGCACGTTATATACCCCTGACAACCTGACGTCATGGAAGAGAAGACAGCAACCGACCCAGGACCCAAGACTTTGGAATTCAGACCGACTGAGGGCAACTTGCCAGCAAACTACCCAAATGTAATGACTTCAACAGTGAAACACGAAGAAAGTACAGTTTTGTACCTACCATAAATGTAGATGTTCGAGTGCTAATACAGCTGCAGTCATAACAGATGAGTTCTCCTGCCGTCAGGCGGGTCCTCGGTCGGCCGAATTCCAAAGTCTAGGTCCGGCGTCGGTTGTCGTTGCTTCTTCCCTGACGTCAGTGCGACAGAGGTATAAAGGAACCAGCCGACGCCATTTTCTTCAGTTTTTCTTGCCCCAGAAGGAAGGCAATAATAAAATTGTGTGATAATGCAGTGCTATATAATCAAAATACAGTAGTTGCAAGCAAATATATCATAAATGAAAACCCCAATCAGGTTGTATGAGGATGTGTTAGCCTACATGCCTGTCTCAAGAGGGGAAGGAGGGAGGGAAACCTGGACTGCAGCTGTATTAGCACTCGAACATCTACATTTATGGTAGGTACAAAACTGTACTATGTTCATCGTGCATACAGATGCAGTCATAACAGATGGGCAGAATCCCAAAGCTAAGAAAGGGGTGGTAGGCACAAGTTGGAACTAGGAGGAGCCAAAATGCCCTGCAAGACTGCAATGGCAAAGCCTGCTCTAGATTTGGAGTATAATGGTAGGTGGTAGTGCTTGGAGAAGGTATGCACAGAACTCCAAGTGGCTGCTTCCAAAATATCCTTGGTAGGAACTCCTCTGAGGAAGGCTGCAGAGGTGGCTGTGGCCCTGGTGGAATGAGTTCTAATGCCTGTAGGAACAGTTTTGCCATGAAAGGAATAGCAAAAGCGTATGCAGTGGGCTATCCATTTTGAGATTGTCTGTTTGGAAATTGGTTTCCCTTGAGCTCCTACCGCATAGGCCACAAAGAGCTGTTCTGATTTTCTGAAAGGCTTTGTTCTGTCCAAATAATAACGTTTTGTTCTGTCCAAATAATAATGCAGCTGTCTGTGGATGTCCAAGGAATGTAGTAATCTCTCCCCTTTGTTTTGAGGATTAGGATAAAAAGTAGGTAAATGTATGGCCTGATTTAAAGCTACCCTGGATACCACTTTAGGCATAAAGGACAGGTTGGTTCGTAAGGAAACTCTGTCCTGATGGAAGATGATAAAAGGCTGGACAGCCATGAGAGCCTGTAGTTCTGAAACTCTATGAGCTGAGGTGATAGCCAGAAGGAAAGCTGTTTTCCAGGACAAATATTGCAAATCTGATGAGGCAGCTGGCTCAAAAGGAGGCAAGGTCAATTTTTCCATAATGAAATTAAGATCCCAAGCAGGTATTGGTTGTTTCCTTGGAGGCCTTAAATTCATAGCCCCTCTGAGGAACTGTCTTAAGAGAGGGTGAGAGAATAAAGGTGGATCAGTGTTGCATTCTGCAGAAATGGCTGAGGCATGTATTTTGATGGAGGAGAAAGAGTCTACTGCTTAGCAGTTCAGCCAAATATTGTAGTATTTGAGGTAAATTCAGTTTTCCAGGATCCTGGCCCTTTTTCTCATTCCAGACAAAAACGTTTCCATTTTGTGGAGTAAGCTTTTCTAGTTGATGGCCTTCTGGCCTCCAAAATGATATCCTGCACCTCCTTTGAGAGTAGGGCCTGTTGAGATGCTCAGGAATCTTCCATGCGGCTAGATTGAGTGTTTTTAGCTGGCTGTGAAGAGTTTTGAAACTGTGCTGAGTCAGAAGAAGAGGCATTAGAGGCAGGGTCCATGGTGGGGAATGCGTCAGGCTCCTCAGGAGTGGGTACCAGTGTTGCCTTGGCCAGTCCAGAGCAATGAGAATCATTTTTGGTCTGTCTGCTTTGGTCTTTAATAGAACTTTGGGCAGCAGAGGAAGAGGAGGGAGGGCATAAACTGTCATTGATGTCCAACTGAAAGAAAGAGCGTCCACTCTCCAGGCCTTTGGATGGAAGATCCTTGAGCAGAATTTTGTCAATTGATGATTCTCGTGGGAGGCAAAGAGATCTATGTCTGGCCTTCCCCATTCTTGGATTATTTCTGTAAAAACTTTTGGATGCAATTTCCATTCGTGTGGATCTGTCATATTCCTGCTTAGGTTGTCTGCCAGCGTGTTTTCCTTGCCTGGCAAGTACTGTGCTTGTAGTTCCATTTGTAAGTCCATGGCCATGTTCCAAAGTGACATGGCCAGTCTGCAGAGGGGGTAAGAATGTGTTCCTCCCTGTTTGTTTATGTACCACATGACTGTTGTGTTGTCTGTTCTTATCAATAATTGACCTGGTTGTAGAAGGTCCTTGAAAGCTTTCATAGCATTTATTACTGCTAGCATTTCTTTTTGATTGATGTGAAAGTGCTTTTCTTTTTGGGACCATTTGCCCTGAATGCACCGATCTGTCATGTGCGCCTCCCAGGCGTAGTCCGAGGCGTCTGTTGTGATGACTTGATTTGCTTGAGGCTTGCTGAATGGAAGACCTGTGTTTGTTTGACATGCTTGAGCCCACCACAGAAATTCCTTTTGCAGACATGGAATTAGTCGTATTATTGTTTCCAAACTGTGGCTGTGTTGAGACCATATGTTTTTTAGGTACCATTGTAGTTTCCTCATATGCAGCTTTGCACATGGGATTAGTAAGATGCAAGCCGCCATGAATCCCAGAGCCTGCAGGATTTTCCTTGCAGTTAGCCTGGTGCAATTTGCTAGTGTTCTGAAGTATTGTATTAGTTGCCCCGCTTCTCTGGCGTGAGGTAGGCCATCTGGGTGTTTGTGTCCAAATTGGCACCCAGGAAAATTATCTTCCGAGAGGGTATTAGCCTTGATTTCTTTTTGTTGACTGTGTATCCCAGAGATTTCAATAACATTATTACATAAGCCAGATGTTTCAGAAGAATGTGCTTGCTGTCCGCTTGGATCAGGCAGTTGTCCAAATAGGGATATATTTGTATCCCTTGAAGTCTGCAGTAGGCAATTACTGATGCCAGGCATTTCGTGAATACTCTAGGCGCAGTAGATAAGCCAAAGGGCAATGTAGAGAATTGATAATGGGTTGAACCTGCAAGAAATCTGAGGTACCTTCTGCAATTTTGTCTGATTGGGACATGCAGGTATGCCTCCTTGAGGTCCAATGTTACCAACCAAGACTCCTGGCCCAGCATGGGAAGAAGTTGCTGTAGAGTGAGCATCTTGAATTTTGGTACGAGTAGAAATGTGTTTAGGATGGATAGATCCAAAATAGGTCTCCAATCTTTTCCCTTCCTTGGCACCAGAAATAGCCTGGAATAAAAACCTTGACCTTGTTCGTGCATATGTACCTCTTGAATAGCTTTCATGTTTATGAGATCTGTAATTTGCTTTTGTGCCTCTGCCCTTTGATTGTGTGGCAGGTTTGGCATGCCTCTCATTTTTGGAAGGGTGAGCGAGACATGTTTTATTGAAAGGCACTAGACACAGTTTTGAGTTTTTAGTACTGGAGCTGATACATACCTCCATGAGACTAGGGAACATAGGGAATTTCACTGAAAAGGAGGAGAACAAATGGATCATTAGACTGCAAGCAGATGTTGGGCATGGACTCAATGAAAGAGTTACTATAAAACCTTTCCTTCGAGATCGTGCTCTTAAACACAATTGATTTTTATTTTTTTGATTTATATCATTCTTGATTTATATTATATCTGTGTTGTTTTTTATGTACTTTTAAGCTGAGTTTGTTGAACTTGTAAGGTCTTTGTTTTTAAGATAATGTATAATTACATACACCCTTCAGGTGAGATACTACTATAATTGTGATTAAGCAGCCACTGGTCCATGTGACTATGCTCTAGAGTATTTTAATGAAACTGCTTTTTAAGTTTTTATTCAAGTCTGATGAAGCGTCCATTGTAGACGCGAAAGCGCTTACTGTTCTTAATAAAGGATTTTTACATAAGACTGGTTGGCTTCGATTGTCGTGGAGTACCTGTACCTTTATTTTGCTGTCTACTTGGTTGGTTTTACAGGTACCTTACCCTAGGAGGTCTCTATTTTTGTTAGAAGTAGCGCTGTGTTTATTTTTTATTTGATTGGCCCGGGCCAATCAAAAATAAATAAACACAGAGCTACTTCTGTTTAATGCAAAACATTGCAGTTCCACATTACACAAAAGTTGCTCTGTTTTGCGATTTTTTGATTGGCCCGTACACTGGTATACGGGCCAATCAAAAATCGCTAAACACGGAGCTACTTCTGTTTAATGCGGAACATCGCAGTTCCGCATTAAACAGAAGTAGCTCTGTTTTGATTGGCCCGTATACCGGTATACGGGCTAATCAAAAATCACCAAACACGGAGCTACTTCTGTTTAATGCAGAACATCGCAGTTCTGCATTAAACAGAAGTAGCTCTGTTTTGCGATGTTTTGATTGGCCCGTATGCCGGTATACAGGCCAATCAAAAAAAAAAACCCAAAGCGGAGGCTGCCCGGGATTTAAACCGGCAGGGCGGGACTCGGGATCAGGCTGCTGATCTCGCGACAGTCCCGCCCAAATAGGGACGTCTGGCAACCCTGCTTTTGTCCCATATTTTGTGCACTTTTTGATGCTTGTCTTCACTGTGTTCCATGGTATATCCAATGCAGTGGAAATTTTTTTGTACCCTTCTCCTGACTGATACCTTTCAACAATGAGATCCCTTTGATGCTTTGTAAGCTCTCTGCGAACCATGGCTTTTACTGTAGCAGTCAACTGAGTAAATGTCAGGAAAATCCTACTAGGACAGCTGAACTTTATTTGGGGTTAATCAGTCTCTTTAATTGACAGCAGGTGTGCACCCAAGAAGACTGAATGGTGTAATTAAATCAAAATGTGCTTCAACAAAGTATTAGTTTAAGGGCATGCACACTTATGCAACCAGCTTATTGTACAATTTTTTTTTTTACATTTTTCCGCGAACATATTTGTTTTTCAATTCAGTTGTACAAGTTATAGGTCACATTAAAGGTGGGAAAAGTTTTGAAATGATTTATTGTGGTCTCATTTTTTATATCACAGAAACCTGGCATTTTAACAGGGATGTGTAAACTTTTTATATCCACTGTACTGCTCCTGTGTTTATAAACCTGCAAGCTATCCAAACAACCATGTTAGATAAATGCTACAACAAAATAACTTCATTTACAGCTGATATGCCTTACAGATTCCATTACTGCATGGTACTAAAACACATTAACTGATTAAAATGGCCTCAGTAATATTCACACAACTAAACTGTTCACAGCCTCATTTTCCAACCTGAAAAATGTCAAGCACTAAAAAGTATTATCCAGTCTTAACACTCTTCGAAGACTCTCTGCTCTACTAACAAATTCTTACTACACCCAATTAAACAATACTGCAAGTGACTTAATGCATTCTTCCCATGTGTGTAAAGTTTGGAATGCTACCCCCTCTCACTCGAACTACGAATCTGATATCCTTCAAGCTACGGTTCAAACGGCACCTAAAGGTCCCGTGGCTATGCTTATACACCACAACTAGCTAATCCCCCTCAGCTATGCTTACCCACTCTATCCCATCATGCTTTAAAATGACTACTTGGTCAATAACCTTCTATCTTATCCTGTATTACTATGTCTACTTGGTCACACAAACTGTAGCATAGTCTCCTCAACTTTATATAGTCTAAAGTGAACTTTCATAAAGTTTAGACCCATAGTATTTTATAATAGCAGAACAGCGGTAAACACTCATGAATTACCTTTGATCTTTCTGTTCATTGTGCTGCTTGTATCATGATTATAATATGTATGTATGCTGACTATTCATGTGTGTCTGTCAATCTTTGCTTTCTCACCAATGTATATTCAACCATTTTTTTTCTCTTTCACTACTGAATACTTGAATGATCCATCACACTATGCATGTTACTTTCTTTCTAACTTGTTGAGTTTTTATCCCCAGGCATCTGTTGAAAGGGGTTTCCACCCACTTGGACTTTCCTGATCAACAAAACCAATCAATAGACATTTTCCTGGACATAAGGAATAACTTTCAGTAGTAGCTTGCAGACTCGCCTCCTGTAAGTACTCTTTCTATATCCTTTTGTTCACCCATTTTGCTGTTTATGTGGGGAGGCGGGTACATACATTATGACAACCAACTGCACTCTCTCGTTAGACAATTTCACTATGCAAAGGGTAGGGCTAGAGTTAAATCACTAGGATAATGTCGCCTTCTTTTGATGCGCTCCTGGGGAATGAAAGGCAATACAGATTCCAAGATGACATAGGGAGGAGGTCAGGAAAAAATGAAAAGGTGGGAGCTAATTCCCTTTTAGCTTATCCATCAAGCTGATGTCCTAGGCAAGGAAATGAAGGCAGCACTTTCCTGGACACTTCTAAAAGCTCTGAGAGTCAGACCATAAGTTCAGATGCGAACTCACAAGGATAAATCACATTGCTGCAGGGATCTTCACAATGAGTATCTGTTAAACAAGTTTCTAGAAAAAATATGCATAGTTATGAGAATGGGTTCAAGCATCCCTTTTTCATGAGGACATTTCAACAGTAGAAAATCATGTGGTGTGACCAGTAAGTAACCAAGTACAACTGAATAAGGAAATCAAAACAGCAGATGTTTCTGCTAGAAGTACAGCTATGTAAACTTACCATAACAGAAAATATTTGAATGATCACTGCTGTAGTAGCCTTAGTTATTTGGGCTCTATACTGCCAAGAATACAACAGATGGCCAACTTCCAAACCTTCAGGGCACCTTCCATACACTCAAACTTCCAGGCAGCTCGAGCAAAGTTGACAAAAATACAAGTTTGGACAGCAAACCCTTCATAGCCTTCCTGCTAACACAAAGAGGAAGGCTGAGCCCTTAAAGCGCAATGCTAGGAACAGAAACAATGTCCACACACTGTCAAAAAAAACAAACAAAAAAAAAAAAAAAAAAAAAACAAACAAAAAAACAAAAAACAAACACACTAAAAACGACGAGGATTCGGGGAGGGGGGACTCCCAAAGCAGTGATCACTCGAACATCTACAGTCATAGTAAGTTCACTTACACAACTGTACTATGTTTACCGTATAGACCACTGCTACACTAGGCCTTAGCTTTATGGGTAGATTACCCTAGCTTACATTTGGTAAGTGGAAGGAGAAGAGTCCAGGAGTCCTCAGAGAATGGTCCTACCAAAGCTTAACATCGACTTATAGAAAGAATCAAGCTTATTGTGCATTGTAAAAGTATGCAAAGAGGACCAAGACGCAGTTTCTACAATACTTAAGGAATTCAACCCTTTCCAAAAAGCCACAGATGTAGCCAAGGACCTGTTAGTGGACCTTGACCTTGTCTAGAATAGTTTTGTTATGGTTAGTGTAACAAAAAATAACAGCCTTAGATAAGCATTTAGAAATGATCTGCTTTGACACAGGTTGTCCCTTCTTACCTTCACAAGAAATGAACATCTGATATGAATATCTGAAAGATTTGGTTCCGTCAAGACAGTACCAGTGCCGCCCCTGGACATTCAAGGTATGGAGTATCCTCTTGCTCTAATTTTTACATTCAGGAAATAAAAAGTACAGTTGTGTCCAATTACCATAAATGCAGATGTTAGAGTGTATTCATTGTTGCAGTCATTACATTTGGGGTAATCTGCTTGCAGGTTGCCTTCAGTCTGCCTGATTAACAAAAGTCTTGGGTCCTGCATCGGTTGCTGTCCCTTCCATGACGTCAGGTCGTCAGGGGTATAAAACATGTAGCCGACGCCATTACATCAGGATGTTCATCGTGCATACAGCTGCAGTCATAACAG
The DNA here is from genome assembly GCF_019279795.1 of Protopterus annectens. NCBI lineage: Eukaryota > Metazoa > Chordata > Ceratodontiformes > Protopteridae > Protopterus > Protopterus annectens. Next base: position 1,936,568,650 of record NC_056741.1, read on the forward strand.
ATGGGTTCTCCTGCCGTCAGGCGGGTCCTCGGTCGGCCGAATTCCAAAGTCTAGGTCTGGCGTCGGTTGTCGTCGCTTCTTCCCTGACGTCAGTGCGCCAGGGGTATAAAAGAACCAGCTGACGCCATTTTCTCCAGTCTTTCTTGCCGCGCGGTGCCCGACGCAGAAGCAGTTCGCAAGTGCCGGTCGGCCAGCTCCTGAAATTACGAAAATTTTGCAACCAAAGTCTTCTTGAAAGCTAAGTACCCCGTTGGGGAAACTTTTCTTGCCTCAGACCGATGTCAGACAAAGTTAATAATTGTATTTCTTGTGGGAAGCAAATACCGCATAAGGATTTTCATTCCCTTTGCATTCCTTGCTTAGGCCCAGACCACGACGTCTCGGTCTGTCGTTTTTGTGCTACATTCAACAAACGCACCATTAAGCGTCGGGTGGAGTTCGCCCAGCACTATTTTGGCAAACAATTTAACTATATTATGTCGTCGGATACTCAGACTCCAGTTTTGTCTAAAAACCGTAAAGATAAGGACCGACACACGAGGTCCGCGGCCTCTACCGACACCACGCCAAATCCGACTACAGGTGGTCCGGTTCTCAACGAGGCGCCTACGCAGCCCCTGCCTACCGACGACACTTCATTGGCGGTGTCTTCTGTGCCCGAGGTCGCAGGCTCCTCGGCCCACACCCCGACTACAGATACCGAAGCCACTCTTGATGGTGAATCTCAAAATGTAGACAGGTCTTCCTCCTCTCAAGGTGTCTTCAGACCTTCCTCTTCTTTTTCTATCAAGGCTTTCACTAAGTCTAAAGCAGTCATGCTTTCTAAGAGACAAGCTCCACAGGGCCCTTCTCCAAGCCCCATGCCTAAGAAACAGATGCGTAAAATGGCTGAGGATTTGATTACTCTTATCAGGGGTTCTCAACCCTCCCCGGACAAAAGGCCCAGAGTGGAGGAAAATTCCCCCTCCTCTGACCAGGCCTCCATTATTTCAGAGCACTCTGATGAACAGGAACATTCTTACTCCCCTTTTGAAGATTCTGATGCTGAGGAGTCCATTCCCTCTGTCTACCCCCCAGAGGATTACTCATTTGGGGAAACCTTGCATACCTTAAGGGAACACTTCCCACTGGGAAGGCCAAGAGTACTCAGATTCCAAGAAAAGGCTTAGGGAGTTTCTCTTGCTACCCCAGCACAGGCCTCTGGCTATACCTCTTGTCTTAGACATACTTGATGATGTGTACTCAGAGGCGTGTCTTAACCCGGATTCTTTACCTCCAGCCCCAGTCAAGCCTGACAGGTACTACCGGGTTCCTGACTCTCACCAATTTTTATACAAAAGCCATGCAGCTGACCCAGAAACTCTCACAGGGCCCCAAGGGAATTAAGGCCTCCACTGCTAAAAACCCATTACCTTCCGAGAGAGATTCTAGATCCTTAGAAAGGTGGGGTAAAAAGGTATACACCTCGGCCACCTTAACCATGAGGGCATTAAACTGCCAGTTCCATATGCTAAAGTACCAACAGTTTCTGTTATCACAGTTGAGAAGTAAAATGTCACAACCTGAACAACCAGACTTGAATTTGATGCATAGTGCAGAACAAGTGGGCAAACATACCTTGCAATGTGGTTTTGATGCTCTAGAGGCCTCATGTAGAGCTGCTGTTACAGGATCAGTCATACGTAGACATGCCTGGCTCAAGGAGCAAACATTACCAGATCATGTCAAAGCTAAATTACTAGATGCCCCTCTACAAAAGGATGTATTATTTGGTGTTAAAGCTGAGGAGGTATTAAAGAAAATGGAGGAAAAGGCTAAATCAATGCAAACAGTGAAAGATTTTCTACAGGTACAACCTCCACGTTTCAGCAGAAATTGGCCTTCCAAAAATTGGTCCTTTCCAGCCACGGACAGACCCCAAAGAGGTAGATACAGGCGCCCGAGGGGCAGAGGGCAATCTCAAGGATCGTTTAGAGGCAGACAATGGCAAGCTCCTACACAAAGAAGTAGTGAGGATAGTTCGCAGCCACTCAGAAAGCAAGCCCAATGACTTTCCCCTTTGCATGCCAAGCAAGGCTCAAATGGCAGCACCCTTAGGCGGAAAACTAGCATTATTTTCAAAAAATTGGCATATTGTCACAAAAGACAAATGGATCCTGGACATTATAAACAGAGGCTACAGATTCCATTTTCACACCCTTCCAAAAATGAGAGGTATGCCAAACCTGCCACACAATCAAAGGGCAGAGGCACAAACACAAATTTCAGATCTCATGGACATGAAAGCTATTCAAGAAGTACCTACTCACGAACAAGGTCAAGGTTTTTATTCCAGACTATTCCTGGTACCAAGGAAGGGAAAAGATTGGAGACCTATTTTGGACCTATTCATCCTAAACACATTTTTACTGCACAAAATTCAAGATGCTCACATTACAGCAGCTTCTTCCCATGCTGGGCAAGGAGTCTTGGCTGGTAACATTGGACCTCAAGGAGGCATACCTGCATGTCTCAATCAGGCAAAATTGCAGAAGATACCTCAGATTTCTTGCAGGTTCAACCCATTATCAATTCTCTGCATTGCCCTTTGGCTCATCTACTGCGCCCAGAGTATTCACGAAATGCCTGGCATCAGTAACTGCCTACTGCAGACTTCAAGGAATACAAATATACCCATATTTGGATGACTGCCTGATCCAAGCGGACAGCAAGCACATACTTTTGAAACATCTGGCTTTTGTAATAATGGTGTTGAATTCTCTGGGATACACAGTCAACAAAAAGAAATCAAGGCTAATACCCTCTCGGAAAATAATTTTCCTGGGTGCCAACTTGGACACAAACACCCAGATGGCCTACCTCACGCCAGAGAAGCAGGGGCAACTAACTCAATACTTCAAAAACACTAGCAAATTTCACCAGGCTGACCAAGGAAAATCCTGCAGGCTCTGGGATTCATGGCATCTTGCATCCTACAAATCCCATGTGCAAAGCTGCATATAAGGAAACTTCAATGGTACCTGAAAAACCTATGGTCTCAACACAGCCACAGTTTGGAAACAATAATACCACTAATTCCATGTCTTCAAAAGGAATTTCTATGGTGGGCTCAAGCATGCCAAACAAACACAGGTCTCCCATTCTGCAAGCCTCAAGCAAATCAAATCATCACAACAGATGCCTCGGACTACGCCTGGGGGGTGCACATGACACATCGGTGCATTCAGGGCAAATGGTCCCAAAAAGAAAAGCACCTTCACATTATCAAAAGGAAATGCTAGCAGTAATAAATGCTATTATAGCTTTCAAAGACCTTCTGCATCCAGGTCAACTATTGATAAGGACAGACAACACCACAGTACTGTGGAACATAAACAGGGAGGAACCCATTCATACCCCCTATGCAGGCTGGCCATGTCACTTTGGAACATGGCTCTGGAATTACAAATCGAACTTCAAGCACAGTACTTGCCAGGAAGGAAAACACGCTGGCAGACAACCCAAGCAGAAATATGACAGATCCACACGAATGGAAGTTGCATCCTCAAGTTTTTACAGAGATAATTCGAGCACGGGGAAGGCCAGACATAGATCTCTTTGCCTCCCACAAAAAATCACCAATTGACAAAATTCTGCTCAAGGACTTTTCATCCACAGGCCTGGAGAGTGGACGCTCTCTCTTTCAGTTGGACAACAATGACAGTTTATGCCTTTCCACCTCTTCCTCCGCTGCCCAAAGTTCTATTAAAAACCAGAGCAGACAGACCAAAGATGATTCTCATTGCTCCAGACTGGCCAAGACAGCACTGGTACCCACTCCTGAGGAGCCTGACGCATTCCCCTCCATGGACCCTACCTCTAATGCCTCTTCTTTTGACTCAGCACAGCTTCAAAACTCTTCACAGTCAGCTGAAAACACTCAATCTGGCCGCATGGAAGATTCCTTAACATCACAACAGACCCTACTCTCCAAGGAGGTGCAGGATGTCATTTTGGAGGCCAGAAGGCCGTCTACTAGAAAAGCTTACTCCGCAAAATGGAAACGGTTTTGTGCCTGGAATGAGAAAAAGGGCCAGAATCCTGGAAAACTGAATTTACCTCAAGTATTACAGTATCTAGCTGAGCTGCTAAGCAGTGGACTTTCATTCTCCTCCATCAAAATCCATGCCTCAGCCATTTCTGCAGAATACAACACTGATCCACCTTAATTCTCTCACCCCCTCTTAAGACAGTTCCTCAGAGGGGCTAAGAATATAAAACCCCCAAGGAAACAACCAATACCTGCTTGGGATCTCAATTTCATTCTAGAAAAGCTGACCTTACCTCCTTTTGAGCCAGCTGCCTCAACAGATTTGCAATATTTGTCTTGGAAAACAGCTTTCCTTCTGCTATCACCTCAGCTCGTAGGGTATTGGAACTACAAGCCCTCATGGCTGTGCAGCCTTTTATCATCTTCCATCAGGACAGAGTTCCCTTACGAACCAACCCATCTTTTATGCCAAAGGTGGTATCCAGGGTAGCTTTGAATCCGGCTAGACATTTACCTACCTTCTACCCTAATCCTCAAAACAAAGGGGAGAGACTACTACATTCCTTGGACATCCACAGACAGCTGCGTTATTACTTGGACAGAACAAAGCCTTTCAGAAAATCTGAACAGCTCTTTGTGTCCTATGCTATAGGAGCTCAAGGGAAGCCAGTTTCCAAACAGACAATCTCAAAATGGATAGCCCACTGCATACGCTTTTGTTACTCTTTTCATGGTAAAACTGTACCTGCAGGCATCAGATCTCACTCCACAAGGGCCACAGCTACCTCTACAGCTTTCCTCAGAGGAGTTCCTACCAAAGATATTTTGGAAGCAGCCACTTGGAGTTCTGTGCATACCTTCTACAAGCACTACAACCTACCATTATACTCCAAAACTAGAGCAGGCTTTGCCACTGCAGTCTTGCAGGGCATTCTGGCTCCTCCTAGTTCCACCTAGTGCCTACCACCCCTTTCTTAGCTTTGGGATTCCACCCATCTGTTATGACTGCAGCTGTATGCACGATGAACATAGTACAGTTTTGTACCTACCATACATGTAGATGTTCGAGTGCTAATACAGCTGCAGTCCAGGTTTCCCTCCCTCCTTCCCCTCTTGGGACAGGCCTATTGGCTAACACCTCCTCATACAACCTGATTGGGGTGTTCTTTTATGGTGTATTTGCTTGCAACTACTATATTTTGATTATATTGCATTGCCTTATTACACAAATTTATGTATTGCCTTCCTTCTGGGGGCACCTGACATCTGGGGCAAGAAAAACTGAAGAAAATGGCGTCGGCTGGTTCTTTTAAGCGACGACAACCGACGCCGGACCTAGACTTTGGAATTCGGCTGACCGAGGACCCGCCTGACGGCAGGAGAACTCATCTGTTATGACTGCAGCTGTATTAGCACTCGAACACATCTACATTTATGGTAGGTACAAAGCTGTACTTTTTCTTGCTCCAGATGGCAGGTGCCCCCCAATGGGGAGCAAATAAACATAAAAACACAAAGGTATACCCTCAACAAAAAGCAAATACACCAAAAAGGCTTTTAAGCATAATAAAGGAGAGTAGGAGTATAGCCAGAAGGAGGGTAACCAGGACTGCAACAGTGAATACACTTAAACATCTACATTTATGGTAAGTGTACACAACTGTACTATGTTCTTTGAGTTTCACTGTTGCAGTCATTACATTTGGTTAGATTACCAAAGCTATGGTTGGGAGGAGGAGTTTATACTGCATTAGGGCCAGCTATAAGGCCCTGCAAGACAGCAGTGGCAAAGCCAGCTCTGGATTTAGAGAAAATTGGCAAATGATAATGCTTGGTGAAAGTATGTACAGAACTCCAGGCAGCAGCTTCTAAGATGTCCCTGGTAGGAACACCTCTGAGAAAGGCTGCAGAAGTAGATATAACTCTGGTAGAGTGAGATCTGATCCCCTGGGGGACAGGTTTTCCATGGTGCTTATAGCAGAAATTAATGCAATGGCTTATACATTTAAAAATGGTTTGTTTTGAAATAGCCTTCCCCTCTGCCCCTGCAGCAAATGCTACAAGCAGTTGTTCAGATTTTCTTCGAGGTTTAGTCATGTCCAAGTAGAATCTAAGTTGTCTGTGCACATCCAAGGAATGCAGAATCCGTTCCCCTTTGTTCTGTGGATTGGGAAAGAAGGTTGACAAATGAATGGACTGATTAAGAGCCACACTGGATACCACCTTGTGCATGAAGGATGGACTGGTCCTGAGTGACACCCTGTCCGAATGAAAGATGATGAAAGGCTCCACTGCCATAAGAGCCTGTAATTCAGATATCCTTCTAGCTGAAGTGATTGCTAAAAGGAAAGCTGTTTTCCAAGAAAGAAATTTTAAGTCTGCAGTAGCAGATGGATCGAAAGGAGGTAGAGTGAGTTTCTCCAATACAAAGTTAAGGTCACAGGCAGGGGTTGGAGCTCTCCTGGGTGATCTCAAATTTCTGGCCCCTCTGCGGTATGAGCTGAAATAGCTGATGCGTGGATTTTAATGGAGGAAAAAGACAGGCCCTTGTGAAGCATCTCGGTTAAGTATTGCAAAATCTGAGATAAATTGGACGCTGCTGTGCTCATCCCTTGAGATTGGTTCCAGGCACAGAATCTTTTCCATTTTTCAGCATAATATTTTCTAGTACTAGACCTCCTTGCCTCTAAGATGACATCCATCACAGGTTTGCTGAGGGATGATAAGGGTGAGTTTAAGTAATTAGTCAGGCTGCAAGGTTCAATGTTGGAAGGTGAGGGTGCAGAATCTGGATCTCCTGCTGAGACAGCAGGGAAGGGGTCTGAGGCAGGTGCCATGGAGATAACTGTGACACACTGCGCAGAAGGGGGTACCAGCGCTGGCGCGGTCAGTCTGGAGCAATCAAAATCATCCTTGGTTTGTCCCGTTTGACTTTTAGTAGAACTTTGGAGAGCAGAGGCAGTGGGGGAAGGTGGAGACATAGGTTTTTCCAGCTGAAGGACGGAGCATCCAGGTTCCAGGCTTGTTTGTGGGGAGTCCTTGTGCAAAACTTGTTCAATTGGTAGTTCTGGGGGGGGGGGGCAAATAGGTCTATGTCTGGGCTCCCCCATTCGCTTGTCAAATGTTGAAAATCCTCTGTTCCAGTTTCCACTCGTGTGGGTCCATGAGGTTTCTGCTTAGTCCATCTGCCAGTGCATTTAATTTTCCTGGCAGGAATTGAGCTTGTATGTGCACTTGCTAGCTCAAGGCTGTGTTCCACAGTGCCATGGCTAGTCTGCAGAGGGGGTAGGAATGTGTACCCCCTTGCTTGTTTATGTACGTGTTGTCCATCTTTACCATTAGTTGTCCTGGAAGAATGTCGTTCTTGAAGGCTGTCAGGGCATTCCGTACAGCTAACATTTACTTTGATGGATATGTAGGTGCATTTGACTTGGGTTCCATTTGACCTGAATGCACTTCCCTGCCAGGTGGGCCCCCCCATGCATAGTCTGATGCATCTGTTAGGGTTTGGGTGGCAGGGGTAGTGTGAATGAAAGTCCCTTGTTTTGGTGGCAGGCCTCTGCCCACCAGAGGAACTCTAGACGTAGGCAAGGTATGATAGGAATCATTGTTTCTAGGCTGTGAGAATGTTGACTCCATAGGCGTTTTAGATACCACTGTAGTTTCCTCATATGCAGTCTTGCATATGATATTACAAGAATGCAGGAGGCCATGAACCTGAAGGCTTGCAGTATTTGTCTTGCAGATAGTAGGGCTTTTATGGCCACTTGTTTGAAATAGGTTGTCAAATGAACTTGCTTTTCTGTGGTGAGGTAAGCCATCTGGGAAGATGTATTCAAACTTGCGCCCAGGAATGTAATTTGTTGGCCGGGTACCAATAGAGATTTCTTTTCGTTTATGGTGTATCCCAGACAAGTTAGATCCCTTTTTACAAATGCCAGATGATTCAAAAGTATGCCCTGGCTTTCTGCCTGAGACAATCGTCCAGGTATGGGTATATCTGAATATTTCTTCGCCTGCAAACTGCAATAACTGGAGCCAGGCACTTTGTGAATACTCTGGGTGCAGTAGATAAACCAACGGGCAGTGCAGAGAACTGATAATGCGTGTAGCCTGCTTTGAAGTGTAGGTATCTTCTGCAAAATTCTCCGATTGGGATGTGCAGGTATGCTTCTTTTAAATCTAGTGTTGCCAACCATGCATCTTTGCCTAGCATAGGAAGTAATTGGTGAAGAGTCAGCATCTTGAATTTTGGAACCTCCAGAAAGGTGTTTAGAGTAGACAGGTCCAGGATTGGACGTCATGATTTGTCTTTTCTGGGTACCAGGAAAAGTCTGGAGTAGAAACCTTGTCCCTTTTCCTATTCTGGTGCAAGCTGAAAAGCCCCCATGCTTAAGAGAGAAAGTACTTGTTTTTGAGCCTCTACCCATGGATTTGGGGGCAGGTCCTGCCACCCATTTGGTGTTGGCAACGTGTGGAAATGAAATCTGTATCCCTGGGACACTATATTTAAAACCCATTTGTCATGGGTTATGAGTTCCCAGTTCTTTGCATGAAGAGCAATCTTCCCCCCCAAAGGGGCGGGCAGAAGATAAGCGCTTGGAAATTTTAAAAGGAAGTCATCGAGACTGTTTTACCATAGGGGGTGTCTTGTTATTCCCAGATTTGGAAGTGGAGTCCCCCCCCCCCCCCCCACTGCTTAGTTCTGAGAGTCCCCTGGGACTGAAACCTGGGGTTTTTGCTGTGTCTGGGTTTGGCTTGAGAAGACCTGGAAGGGGCTGGAAAGGACCAATTCTTAGTAGGCCAGTGCCTACTAAATCTAGGAGTTTACACTTGTAAAAATATTTAACAGTTTGCATAGATTTAGCTTCATCTTCCATCTTTTTAAGAATTTCTTCAGCCTTGTTGCCAAACAGGTGGTCCTGATTTAAAGGAGCATCCAACAATTTAGCTTTAACATGATCAGGCAAAGATTGCTCCTTAAGCCAAGCATGCCTTCTAAGCAGATACCCAGTAACAGCAGCCCCGCAAGAGGCCTCTAAAGAATCAAAACCACATTGCAAGGTATGTTTTCCAACTTGTTCAGCAGAATGCATTAAGTCCTGTAAATCTTTATTTTCCACACAATCAGGAATCAACATAATTTTCTGTTTAAGCAGTCCAATGACAAGTTGCTGATATTTTAACATATGAAATTGGCAGTTTAAAGCTCTGATTGCCAAGGTTGCTGAAGTATAAACCTTTTTCCCCCTTCTATCCAGCGCCCCGGAGTCTCTATCAGAAGGGGTAGGATTTTTAACAGTGGAAGCCTTAATGCCCTTGGGCCCCTGAGAAATAGTCTCTGGATCTGCAATAGGATTTTTGAAAAGGTACTTGTGGGACTCAGGAACCCTGTAGTATCTGTCAGGTTTACTAAGAGCAGGAGAGGCAGGGAATCAGGGGCCAAACTGGATTCTGAGAAAAAATCATCAACAATGTCTAGTACAGCAGGAATAGCCAAAGGCCTATGCTGAGGTAGAAGAAGGAAATCCCCAAGCCCTTTTATGAATCAGAAAATTCCTGGTTTTCCCAGTGAAAATGCTCCCTTAAAGTATGTAAGGTTTCCCCAAACGAAAAATCTTCAGGAGAGGAAGCAGAGGGAGTAGAATCCTCTGCATCGGAATCCTCATAAGTAGGCAAGGACAAATCCAGGTCATCAGAAGAGTCAGAAGAAACAGAATCCTGATCACACTATTCATAATCAAGGTCAGCCCTAGGCCTCTTGGGGGGGGGGGGGGGGGTTGACTACCCCTGATTAGAGTTATTAGATGTTCAGCCATTTTTATCATTTCTGTTTTAGGCATAGGGGCCTGAGCATGTGGCCTGGGCATCGGTTTGTTAGACATGGATCGAGATGTAGGCCTTAGTAATGAAGGAGGCATCGATTTAATATGCAAGTCCGTAGGCCTGAATACACCCTCAGATGCCGGTGCCTGCAGAGCGGCTCCAGACCCATCCGGGTTCCATAGTTGAAGTATCTCGCGGCATACCGGACTCCGAATGGGTCTCAGTAGAGGCCTGCGAATCAGAAGTAGCGGGTATCAGGGGCTGCAAAAGCGCCTCACTGAGTACCGGCGAACTGGCGACTGGCTTAGGAGAAGCGTAGTCGGCAGTTTTGGACCTCGGCGGATTGTCTCTGTCCTTATCTTTGCGTTTTTTTTCGGAATCCCGGTAGTCAGATGGCTTACCGACGACATTTCTGGATAATTAAACAGAGAACCGAAATATTTAGAGGCAAAAATATACCAACGAAGGATAGTGTGCTGATTAAATAAAGCACAAAAACCGATAGCAAGGTATGTCGTGGTTAGGGCCTAGGCAAGGAATATGGTACGAATGAAAATCTTTGAGGTATCTGCTTTCCACAAGTAATGCAATTATTAACTTTTACCGACATCAGTAAGGAGAAAGAAAAAGTTTCCCCAACGGGGTGCTTAGCTTTAAGTTGAAGACTTCGGTTCTGAAACTCGAAAATGAAAATTTCAAGAGTCGGCCGACTGGCACTTGCAAACTGCTTCTGGCACCGCATGGCAAGAAAGACTGGTGTAATGGCGTCGGCTGCATGTTTTATACCCCTGACGACCTGACGTCATGGAAGAAGGGACAGCAACTGACACAGGACCCAAGACTTTGTCAATTAGGCCGACTGAGGGCAACCTGCAAGCAGATTACCCCAAATGTAATGACTGCAACAGTGAAACATGAAGAACATCGGGAAGATAGATAGTTTGGCTTAAAGCAAACTCTGATACCACTTCAGGCATTAAACCCTGTCCCTATGGAAAATAAGATAGGATCGACTCATCATAAGAACCTGCAACTCAGATGCTCTTCTTGCAGAGGTCAGAGCAATCTGTAAAACTGTTTTCCATATTAAGAACCTCAAGTCAACCAGGTTTGCTGGTTCAAATGGAGCAAATGTAGCTTCTATAACAAAATTAAGATCCCAAGGAGAGGCAACCGGTTTACTTGGAGACTCTTGTGCAAAACCTGTTTCAAAAACATTTTGTAATGAGATGGCATTGAAAGAGGAAGATTCATAGGCAGACATACAGAAATGGAGCCGTGGTGGTACAGCGGTAGCGTTGTTACCTCACAGCAAGAGGTTCTCCCATTCGATTCTCAGCTTGGCTTGGGAGTGCCCTCTGTGTGGAGTTTGCATGTCCTCCCCGTGGTTGGGTAGCATTCAAAAGACAAGCGTGCATAAATGGGTGTGCCTTCGTTGAAGGTTGGGCGTCGAACTGGCACCTCGGCATTTCTTAAAAAATCTACTGCCAATCATTAGTGGACCGGAGTTCCTCTGTGGCGACCCCTTACCGGGAAAAAGCTGAAAGGCAAACAACAACAATGGAGGAACAAGAAAGGTCACAGGACAGTAACTCACACAAATATTGTAAAACCGTTGAACAACTAGTGCCGAATGGGTGCTGGTTATGTTACTGGCACCAACTAGAAAAACTTTTCCATTTGCTGATATACGACTTTCTAGTACCAAAGTTTCTTGCCTCCATTAGTACCAGCTGCACATCCTCAATAAACAGGTGTCCAAAAGGAATTAAAAAAGTTGTTCTTACCATAATGTTCCATCTGTGTAGTTCATCTTTATTCATTCATTACTGATGGGGTGTCAGTTCCATCCGTGGAACTGAGTAGGCCTTATATCAAGCTCGTGCAAGCCAAAAAACTCACGAGCTAAGCTTTACCCATAGTGCCCTTCTCCCTGTTACTTCAGATTGAGTTTGTCAGTGATAAAGAAGCAGAGTTTTTTCTAAGCAGGTCCCCTAATGTGGGATTTGGACCAAATCCGAACCCCCAGGAGCCCTTTGAAGGGGGAAGGAGGGTGGGATGTAATGAATGAATGAATGAAGATGAACAGCACAGATGGAATGTTATTATGTTATGGTAAGAACACAACTTCTTTATCTGATGTTGTTAATTTTCATTCATTCCTTAGCGACAAGGCAGAGTCCCTATGGAAGGATGTTCCTGAGTATCATTGAACCAAAGGATGCTCTCGCCCTGGAGACCAAATCTAATTTGTAATGAGTGATAAAGGTATGAGGGGTAGCCCATGTTGCAGCTGCACAGATATCCATCGAAGCCCTTGAAAGAAAAGTAACAGAAGTCACTACTGATCTGGGTGAGTGTGCTTTGACCTTACTCGGTAGAGGAATTTTATTATGCTGGTAGACAAAACATATACAATTTCTCAACCACTTAGATAAAGTTACCTTAGAAACAGTTTCTCAATTTTGGCCTTGAATAGGAAACAAATAACTGGTCAGATTTGCGTACTGATTTAGTTCTGTCTAGGTAAAACCGTAATTGTCTATGTGCATCCAGTAAATGAAGGCAGTATTCTCCTTTATTTGAGAAGTTTGGAAAAAAAGACTGGTACGTCAACTGTCTGATTAATAGTCAATTCCGAAATAACTTTGGGCAGAAAGGAAGGGTCAAGTCCGTAGTGATATTCTGTCCTTATGAAAGTCCATGTAAGGGTGTCTTTATGCACAAGGCCTGAAGCTCAGATATGCGTCTTGCTGAGGTGATGGCTACTAAAAATAGGGGTTTCCAGGATAAGAACTTTATATCGCAAGTGGAAGCACGCTCGAAAGGTGATCGTGTTATGGATTGCACTACTGATGTTAAACTCCAAGGTTCGATCGGTTCTTTGAAGTGTGGTCTGATGTGCTAGACTCCTTTCAAGAAGGTTTTACAGAGAAGATGGGAGATTATGGATGAGTCTTGGAATCCACTGTGGAAGTTTGAGAGAGCAGCCAAATGTACCCGAATGGTGGAAGCTGCCTCTCCTGAATGAAAATGTCTTGACAAATAATCCAATACTGGGCTAAAAGGGGCTGAAGCAAAAGTCTAGTTCTTTCTGTCGAGACCAAATAAGGAATCTCTTCCACTTGCTAAGATAGATTTTCTTGGTGGATGGTTTGTGTGAAGCCAGAAAAATATTACATACCAGGAAGGTAAGGTTATTTTGCCTGGCAATTACTGGAAGTGGAGAAACCAAGCTGTCAGCTTGGAGACTGGATATGTTTGGATGCATCAACCCCTGTGGGTGAGAGATTAACTCTGGAGTTGGATCCAGAATCAACTGCACGTGTACTAGGTGAGGGCAAAGAAAGGGGAAACCAAACTTGGGGACAGTAGGGTGCAATGAGGATTACCCTGCTTCTCAGCCAAAAGGCCTTTAGAAATTGTGAGATCATGAGAAGGGGAGGGAAAAGCATAAAGAAATCCCGTGGGCCAATCGTGTATTAGAGCATCCCTCGGGGACTCCCCCTGTGGGGGAATTAGGGCAAATTAGCTGCTGCATTTGTGATTTGCGGAGAGGCAAATAGGTCGCAGCAAGGCTGGCCCCAGCGGCTGAAGATCTTTGCCGTTATGGTTGAATTGAGGGACTACTGCTGAGGCAGGAGGATACATCTGCTCAGTTTGTCTCCAATCACAGTGGAATTCCTGGGAATGTGTGTTGCTATCAAAGTGGTTGGAAGCTGTTGCCCACTGCCAAATTCTCATGGGCTCTCGACACAATGGGTAGGACTTGGTTCCCCCTTGTTTGTTGGTATACCCAACTACCTACATATTGTTGGACTGGATAGCAACTGTCCCCGAAGGGACAGCAGATTGAAAAGCTTGCAATGCTGGAAGCACCGCCACAGTTCTAGAACACTGGCATGCAGATTGGCCTCCAGAGGGTCCAAGTGCCTTGGACGGTCTTTCCCTGGAAGTGCCCCCCCCCCCCCCAAATCAGGGAAGTGTCCGTGGTCACTAAAGCCTTGGGCTGAGATGGGGAGAAAGAGAGACTCCATAGGTCTTTTTCTAGCTTCATCCATCAAGTTAAATCTTGTTTGCATCGGCTTGTTATGCGGATCTGAAAGGACATACGATGATGGGAAGGGGACCACTAAGTTAGTAGGAGCCATTGAAGAAGTCTCATGTGTAGTCTCGCCAAGGGAATTACTGTAACTGATGCTGCCACTGATCCTAGAAGCTGAAGGACAGCTCGAGCTGAAACTTGGTCTTGAGAGAGTATCACCCGGAGATGGGACCTCAGTCTTTCTAATTTGTGATCTGGAAGGGAGACTATGCAAGATTTGAGTATTGAAAGTTACTCCTATGAATTCCAAGGTTTGAGAAGGAATCAACTTGCATTTCTCCCTGTTTATTGAGACTAATTATTTTGCTAGTTTCAGTGTGTAATTTAAGGCTGTAACCCAGTAGATGCTTGGTGGGGGTGGCAAGGAGCCAATCGTCTAAGTACAGAAACAATACTGTGCTATCTTCTCTCCCAACAGATGAGGAAACACAGTATTGTACGACCACTAGAACGTTTATTGAAAACAATAGTACATAAAACTGCTTGAGACAAAGTTACCATATGAGTTAAGCGCTTTCACCTATAAGTCATAGGCTTCTTCAGAACTCATTCAGTTGGTTAATACGCCATTTTAAATAAACTTTTTGGCGCGAATCTGGTCTGACAGAACTTGTGTTTAAAGTGCCACTGTGCATGTTATTTCATATGATTTAAAAATAAATAAAAAAACAATAATAAAACCTTATCAAGCAAGCTCCGCTGTACCTCCTCCAAATACATACCATATACTAACATTTAATTTAAATAAATAAATAAACAATATGCAACATAAATACTTCATTTGAAGTACATATCCCTAATGTTAATGAATTCCTTAAAATTAAACTCAAACTAATTAATTGTTGCTGAACTGTATAAATAAACTAATGAATTAATGATTTAAATATGTAGTGTGTATAAAATGTAGTTATTACAAAAAAGATGTTGAAACTAGATGTTAATACTGAGAATATAAATAATGTTAATGTATTATGGCGAAATAATGTGCAAACTTATATGTGAACTTATATGTGAATAAATCTACTCCTATGCAACCTAAAAACTTTTGTGTAATTTAAAAAACTATTGACTTCACGTTGCTTAGTTTAATGTAAATTAGTTTCAATATGAAATATTTAATAAGATATTCATAAAACATGTATTAAATATGTTCAAATAAATTGATTGAATGTGTAATAATAGTAATGTATTAATAAATTAATTTTAAAAAATATATATGAATATATTAAAAACCTGAATGTTTAAAAACTATGTGTTAATAACAAACTAAATGTTTAAAAAAATGTTATAAAACTAATAATAAAGATGATGAAACTTGTATATTACTTGTCAAATCAACAATGGTTTGATGGCAATAGTATCGTTTAATCCTGGTAATGTGGCAGCATCTGTGTATAGCTGCCACCAAATCTCTTTGTAGCTTAATACTTCCTTGATGTTACCCCCCTTAAAGTCAGATTTAATGTGTTCAATAATAGCAAATTTAAATCTGTGTTGGTCACCATTGCTTTCAACATGCCTATACAAAGCATTGTTAGGATCTTTCTTTTTAATACAGTATGAATGATCATATATTCTTTTTACATTTTACATTTTAAGCAGTTTTTTCCTCGCTTACATTTTAAGCAGTTTTTTCCTCGCAACGTTTTTGTTCCTAAGTACAGAAACACTCAGAATCTTTGCAGTCTCAACTGAGCTGATACCACTGCCATGCATCTGAACACTCTGGGGGCCATAGAGAGTCCAAAGGGCAGCGCCCGAATTTGGTAGTGATTGGCTCCCAGCCAGAATTGAAGAAATCTTCTGGAGCGTTTGTCCATTTTTATGTGGAGATACGCATTCTGAAGATCTACTGTGCACATCCAATCATCTTTCTCCAGGAAGGATAGGATGGACTGAACCGTGACCATCCAGAATTTTGTTTGGTTGATAAATATGTTCAGAATGCTGAGATCCAAGATCGGTCTCCAGTCCCCTGTCTTTTTTGGCACTAAAAAGAACCTTGAGTAAAATACAGATCTTATTTGGTTTGGTGGGACTGCTTGGATAACTCTCTTTTTGAGACAGCTTTCGTATTTCTTGAGCTGCTGCTTTCCTTTGACCGGGTGGAATTGTCAGGAATTTGCCTTAATGGCTTTGGGCAGATACTGAAGGGTATGTGAATCTCTGGCTATTATATTCTTCACCTAAGAATCTGTGGTTATTGTTTGCCAGGCAGGGTGGTGCAGAGAGAAATGTCCCCTGACTGCTTCCAGGGAAAGCAATCGAATCACTCTTCAGGAGTGCTGGTAGGGCTGTCCAGAGAATCAATTTCTGGACCCCTGGTTATGCAGACCCTCTCTGCCTCTGTAGGGGCGTATTCCAGATGAGTTAGCCCCTCTGCCCCAGTGGGTGGGGTGGGGGTGAACTCACCATGTGTGTCACGGAAAGGAACCTGGGAGTTCTTGTGCCACATTTTTCCTCTCCTCTGACTCCTACAGTACGACTGTTGGGGGGGGGGGGGGGTGTTGGAAAAATGTACGCCCACGGCAAACAAGGTCTTGCCATCCTTTTCACACCTGGCTAACATGTCTTTCACTTTCGGGCCAAAGAGGGAAGAAGCTTCCACTGGAGCGTTAAGAAAGACTTAAAAGGGTCAGCAAAGTAACAAAGGCGCATCCAGGCATGACTTCTCATGACAACGCCTGAACCTACAGCTCTAGCTGCCCCTTCGGTAGTGTGAGAGATTAACTGCATGGACAAGTTGGATATAGATTCCAGGGTTGCAAGCTGTGAGGCAACTGTCACATACCTCATCAGAAACTGCTCCTGCAAAGGTTCCGGAGAGTGCTGAGATTAGGCCTCTCTGAAGCCTGGTAAATTGTGCCATGTAGTTCAAGGACCGAATGGCAAAAGTCGATGAAGCAAACACTCTCTTCCTTAACCTGTTCAAAGCCCAAGAATCTGTTTGGGGGGGTGGACAGTATGGCTCTCCTCAGCAAGCTCTTTCATAGTGTCTGCCGCCACCACCATAGCATCTACCAGTAGGCCTTTAGACCAGTGTGGACTTTCTTCTGGCGGGGAAAGAATTTTGTATGGTCACTGGGGGATTGGTTCAACAGTATCAGGACTCTTCCATGCACTCGGCACTACGAGTTGGACTAGCTCGTCTGCAGGCGGGGTCACTCAAGAAGTGGAGGGTCGAGCATGAAAAGCCTGCAAGAATAGTGACTCCTCAAAGGAGGGGTTGGTGGGCTTCCGGGCTCCCCGTTGTTTTAAGATTACCAGTATGTCTTTGAAGGAGACCTCCTCAGGGGGCGACCACAGCGACTCCTCCCCTTCATCGTAGTCTGTATCTTTGGTGAGGGACTCTTCTGGGGCGTCCACCTGCTTCCTCTTGCACAATCTCTTACATGGTACCTCTTTAGCGGGGGCTTCTAAAGAGGACTCCGAAGAGAGGGTGGGCTTGTGGTAGGGTTTCTTGAATGTGGTGGACTGTGTCAGCTGTGGGAGGATACATATGGTACTCAGACGTCGATGGTTTGCCTACAGAGGCAAGGGCTCTCTCCATCAGTTGGAAAGCTGGCCTGGGTGAAGAGGGATGGGAGCCCGAAACAGAAGACAACCTCGGACCTGGAGTCACACCTCATTTCGACGAGCCCACTCCCAAGGAAGGAGCCCCAAGAGGACTTGGTGCTGCAAGACTCCTGGATAGTAGATGGTGCAGTAGAAAAAAACTGGTGCTGTACTAGGGATCACGGTGCCAGCATTCCAGTCATGATCCAGAGGATGGCTCAAGCTCCTAATGAGTCAATGACCAAAGGGTCGGCTCCAGAACCACGGTGAGGTCCACCAGTGGAACCAAAGAAGTGGGAACCAAAATAAGCATCTGTGTCAGGTGCTTCGATACCTGCAAGGAGGTCAAAGGAGGGGAATATGCAAGAGTCCGTGGAGAGAAATTCCTACCTCCGGTTGGGAGGCGAGTTTTGGAAGGTGTTGAAATCCCTCCGGCCATCAGTAGCTAACCACAAGTCGCACCACGCCCAATTTGGAGAGGCTCCTGGAGGAGCAGGTTGATATCCCCGGACTCCTGCATATTCTCTTCCTTTGATCTCCTTGCAGGTATTGAAGCACCCAACAGACACCTATTTTGGTTCCCACTATTTTGGTTCCACTGGTGGACCAAAGAATGGATCTGCCGTAGGGGAATATTGGGTCCAAGTAACAGTTTCTCCTATCAGCACCGTGGTCTCAGGACCAGTAAGATACATAGGGAGGGGGGAAGTGACCAGTGTTGGGTATACTATTGTTGGTGCTGAACAGGATGAGACTGAAATGGTAGGTACAGACGTGGTTGGTACAGAGGACGTTATCGGTACTGTGGCTGGTGCCGGAGTCAGTGTCATCGAAGATGGTACCGAAGTGGATACTTGAGGTCTTGGAAACGAGGACGGCACCATGGAGGGTGTTTGAGGCCCCGGTGACGAAGCTGTTGGTGCCAATTTAGGGATTTTTGGTTCGGAAGACTTTTTATCAGTAGTATGAGGCGAAGAAGGAATGGAATGACTTCTCTTTAGTGTTCTTTCTTTGGAGGGGTTGAGTCCTCTGACTCAGAAATATCCTCTGAAAAAGGAGTTTTTAAAAGGCCTTTTAGTACCAGCTTATTTTTCCTCTCTGTTAGGGTACAAGAACTGAACCCTTTACAAATTTCGCAAGGTGGTTGGGTAGAGAGGTGTGGAACTCTCAGACAGTAGACACATGATAGAGGAGTGCCCGAATTAGGCATTTTTCGAATGCATTGTTCGCATTGTTTGAAACCTGTTGTCCCTTTCTTTTCAGAGATGGCGGGAACAACTTACAGCAAATATTTACTATAAAACAGTAAAAGCACAAAGTACAAACTCTATATGTATAGCGATATATTAGGAAAAAATAGAACAATTTTTTTTTTTAAAGGGAAGAAAGGAAAGAATACCAACAATGATATTTAAGCTACCTCAAGAAGTAAGGGGAAAGAAGGTACAGAGAGGGAAGGCCTGAACCAACGATGGCACTGAGATTACCAAATTGGTAAGGAAACCAAGAAAAAGCACTCAATAGGGGGTAAAACTTTAGTGACTAATGAGAAAAGGAAATTTCAGAAGTAAAAGAGAAAAACTGGAAAAAGTTTTAAGAATAAAGAAGTTATGTCTTACCATAATGTTCCATCTGAGTTGTTGATGATCTTCGATTCATCACTGATGGGTACAGTTCCGAACCCTCGGAACGGAGTCGGCCAAATACCAAGCTAGCGTACACCAAACTCTTGAGCCACGCTACTACCCACAATGCCTTTCATCCCATACCCCAGATCGAGTCTGCAGAACATATAGTAGAAACAAGAAGTTATGGACTCATCATAACGTTCGATGTATGTAGTCCATCTCGCATTCTTACCCGTGGGTTCGGAGCCGAACCTCAGCTCCGACTCGGCCATACTCTAGCTCAAAGTCTTTCAATTGACTGGGCTAAGAGGTATCCCATGCTGCACTGCTCCCTTTCCCCAGATCTTGTTTGCTGCAATGAAAGGAGTACTGAAACCAGAACTAACCCCCAGGCAGGGGAAGGCGGGGGGGGGGGGTAAGTAAGAATGTGAGGCGAGATGGACTACATACATTGAATGTTATGGTGAGTACATAACTTCTTGATGTTATGTAGTCCAATCTCGCCTACGTTCTTACCTGTGGGACAGCATACCCAGCACCTGAACCCTGGGAGGGTCAGTGGAAAATACTCCTGAGCACTGTGGAACCAAAGGAAGATTTGCCTCTGGATATCAAATCCAATTTGTAGTGATTAATAAAGGTGTGAGGAGATGCCCATGTAGCCGCAGCAGAAATATCATCCATAGACATCCTGGCCTGAAACGCTGCAGAGGTAGACATCGATAGGGTAAAATGAGCCTTCACTCTAAATGGTAACTCCTTACCACCTGAGGCATACATGAAGAAAATACAACTAGGGATCCATCTAGACAAGGTCACTTAGGAGACTCAATCCTATTGTCTGAAAATGAGACAAATAGCCGATCCGATTTTCTAAGATCCTTTGTTCTATGCAAATAAAAACACAACTGTCTAAGAACATCCAGCTGGTGAAATTTAAATTCTGCCTTATTAGGAAACTCTGGAAAAAATACAGGCAGTTAAATGGATTGGTTGTGATTAATAACCGAAGCCACCTTCGGCATAAAAGAAGGGTATGGTCTGAGGGAAACCCTGTCCTTGTGAAATATCAAGTAAGGCGGTCTGATTGACAAAGCTTGGAGCTCAGAGACACGTCTAGCTGATGGCTACCAAAAAAGATAGTCTTCCAAGTCAAATATTTCAATTCACAAGTAGCTGCAGGCTAAAAGGGGAACGACGTGAGACACTAACACAAACTTTAGGTCCCAAGGCATGACCGGGTCTAAGACTGGAGGACGAAGCAGCATAGTGCCATTCAAGAATGCCTTACAAAGTCTATGCGTCATTAGACTGGGTTCATTAGCGACGTGAAAAGTGGAAATAGCCACCAAATGGACTTTAATGGGTGCGGCTGCTGATCCCTGATTGAAGAGCATGGAAAAAAATTCCAGAACTGAAGAAATTGGAGCTGTATAAGGATCAATTTGTCTTGCATGAGCCCAGATGGAGAATCTTTTCCATTTACTGGAATAGATCTTTCTGGTCGAAGGCTTTTTGGAAGACAGAATATGAACCACTTCCAGATAAAAATGATGAAGCCTGACTAGTGATGGAACTGGAGTAGCCAGGCTGTCAACCGGAGAGTCTGAAGAGAGGGATGGAACTGCCCTGACATATGAGTCAGTAGATCTGGCTGCGGGTCCAGAATCCAGGGGTCATCCATGAGATAGGGATGGAGAAAGGGGAACCAAATTTGACGAGGCCAGTGTGGAGCAATCATAATCATTCTGCTTCCCAAGGATTGCGCTTTCTGAATAACCTTTGTCAGCAGAGGAACAGGCGGGAAGGCATGAAGTAGACCGGAGAAACAATCGTGAAATAGAGCATTCCTGGGTGACTCCCCCTGAGGGGGGATAAGGGTGAAGTAGCTGCTGCACTTAGTATTGAGGGGACTGGCAAATAGGTCGCAGCAAGGCTGACCCCATCTGCAGAAAATTTGCTCCGCAACCTAACTGTTCAGGGGCCACTCGTGAGGCATCAGAATAGCTCTGCTCAACCTGTCGGCAATCACGTTGGACTTCCCTGGAATGTGCGTTGCTACAAGAAAATGTTGGGAAGACACTGCCTACTGCCACACTCGAATGGCCTCTCTGCAAAGTGGACATGACTTGGTTCCTCCCTGTTTGTTCAGATACCATACCACCGACATATTGTCTGAGTGGATCGCAACTGTCCCGAGAGGATGAAAGCTCTGAAGTGCTTGCAACGCTAGTAGCAATACTCTCATCTCCAAGATATTGATATGCAAATGCATCTCCTGTTCCTGCCACGTGCCTTAGACGGTCCTGCCAAGATAATGCCCCCCCCCCACCAAATCTGGGAGGCATCCGTGGTCACTGTGGCAATAGGAGGGGGTGGGATGAAGGGCTTTCCTGCACTGAGGTTGCTAGTGTGAAGCCACCAGCGTAGATCTTGCTTGCACTTGTCTGCGATCATTATAAGATGAGAAAGCGGAAGATGTTGTAGAGACCACTGGGCGAAGAGCAGCCACTGAAGGAGCCTCATGTGTAGCCTCTCAAGAGGAACCAGCATAATTGTTGCAGCCATCGTCCCTAACAATTTGAGAACCATTTTTGCCTTTACTTTTTTCAGAGGGAGCAACGCATACACCTGTTGTTGCAAACCCTGAATTCTTTCTTGTGGTACAAACGCCCTCATGAGCATGGCGTCTAAAGGTGGCACGCTGCGAGGGCAAGATGGCAGACTTTTCCCAGTTTAGAGTGATACCCAATTGTTGACACAGCTTGATAGTGGCGTCTCTGGTCTGTAGTAGCAGATGCCTGGTGGTGGCAGAAAGGAGCCAGTCGTCCAGGTACGGAAACTCTTGGAATCCCTGACGTCTCAAGGGAGCCATCACCACTGCCATACATTTGGTGAACACCTTGGGGGCTATGGTGAGACCAAAGGGCAGGGCACGAAATTGAAAATTACTGACTCCCAGCCGGAAGCGTAGATGACTTCCGGATGCACTGTCCATCTTTATATGGTAGTAAGCATCCTTGAGATCGATGAAGCAAATCCATACTTCTTTTCCCAACAATGGGAGAATAGAGTGCAATGTGACCATTCGGAACTTGGACTTCTTCACGTGGAGGTTCAAGCAGCTGAGATCCAAGATGGGTCTCAGGTCCCATGTTCTTTTCGGCACCAAAAAGAATCTGGAGTAAGTCCCTAATCCGATCTGGTCTGACGGGACATGGTGGATGGCTCCTTTTTCTAGCAGCTTTAGAACTTCTGAAGCTGCAGAATCCCTTTGATTGGGTGGAACACCTGAGATTCTTTTGATTGGTGGGGGAGGAGAACAGAAGGGAATGTGATGTCCTCCAGAAACTATTTTTAATACCCACTGGTCCTGGGTGATGTGTTGCCATGCTTCTGGGTATAGTGAAATGCGACCCCCGACTGGCTCCGGAGATGCGCAGTCGGGCCTCCCATCAGGAGAGCTGGTAGGGAGAACTACGAAAGGAGTCGTGGGCCTCCTCTGCCTCTAGGGCGGCGACTACGTGAGTTACCACCCCCTCCCCCTGCCTCTGGAGGGGGAATCACTTTGTGCGTCTTGAAAAAACCTCTGAGATTTCTTGAACCACATTTTCCCACTCTTTTGGTCCTTGGGATAAGGTCTAGAAGGCATGGAAAAATGGACACACACGGCAGACAGAATTTTTCCCACTTGCTCCACCTAGTGAGAGTGTCCTTCACCTTGGTTCTGAACAACGAACCATCAAACAGGGTGTTGGTGAATGTAGACTTGAAGGCCTCCGCGAAATTACAGAGGCACATCCAGGAGTGCCTCCTGAGAGAAACTCTGGAACTCACTGCCCTACTCGCTCCTTCGGCTGTGTAAGAGATCAGCCTCATGGAGGAGTTAGCAATATAATTTAGGGTAGACATCTGAGCGTTGTCTTTCTGAGCCACTGCGTCAGAAACGCTACCCTGCAGAGAATCTCCAAGCTCTTTCAGAAGATCTCTTTGGAGCTGTGTAAAATGTGACAAATAATTCAGCGACTGCAGAGTAAAGACCGCTGAGGAACACATACGCTTCCCATACCGGTCCATGGTCCCAGACTCCTTGTTAGGGGGATGGACGATAGATGAAATCTCAGCCAGATCCTTCTTGGTGGCCACTGCCACCACTATGGCATCTACTGGAACGCCCTTCGAGCGAAACTCTGTCAGCAGGGGCAGACAGAAATTTGTTGTGTCTCCTGGGGACTGGTTCCACAGTGTCAGGGGTTTCCCACACACTTCAACAAACCAGATCCAGGAGTTCGTTGAAGGGGGAGAAACCCAGGCGGCAGAGAGTTGAGCCCCAAAGGCCTTCAGGAACACAGACTCCTCCTCGGAGGGGAATTTAGAGGGCCAGTCGCCTCTCTGCTTCAAGATCTATAGGATATAAGCGAAAGAGATCCTCAGAGGACGACTTGGGGGGGCCCCTCTGATTCCTCGAGGTCGGTGTCTGACGTGAGAGACTCTTCCTGGGAGTCTATGTGCTTCCTCTTGCACGTCCTTTTTCTGGGTGGCTCCTCAGGCAAAAACTCTGTGGGGACCTCAGAAAGTTGAGGACCACTCAGGGAGGCATCCTGAGGCCTTGGGTCGCCGCTGTCCAAGGATAGGGGGAGATCAGAGACTGATACCGGAGCTGGAGGGGGTAGAGTGTCTGTGCTGTATGATGCAGCTGAGGACCTGGCCAGCACAGTCCGCATGACCTCGAAAGCTGGTCCCCCTGGTTCAGAAGATCAACCAACCGTGGAAGCCCTTGGAGCAGAAGGGACAAGGTCCGAAGCAAGGGTCAGGCTCACTCAAACCGAAGCACTGAAAGGGAGGCTAGGAGCCGAAGAGCGTCCAGAGACTCCTCCCTCGGGTCCAACCAAGGAACCATGAGTCCTGGACCCCGTGGATGGAGCCGATGGGGTCGGAGCTGAGATCGGAGCAGAGAAGCCAGGATGGGCAACCGGAGCTGACCTAGAAGCATCAGACGGCACTGACAACTCTGGCTCCGAAGGATGAGATTTGCTCAGAGGATCTATCGACGATGGATGGGTGACGGGTTCCGGGGCCGACTGGGCTGGAGCCGAAAGCAATTTCGCCAGCACTGGTGATTGGAGCAGTCTCTGCACCACTCTATCCACATCCGAGAGAATCCTGGAGGACCTAGAGGATAAGGTAGGAGATCTACACCTCCTCACAGAAGGAGACCTGGAGCAGGAGAAACTGGTCTAAAAACTGGAGACCGGCTCCGAACTAGTATCTCCATCACCGGCTCTGAGAGGCTGTGAGTCTATGTAGGTTGTCGATTCACTAACTTCCTTCAGCACCGAAGCCAGTGGAGCCGAGGATGCCACAGTAGACTTAGTAACTTTCTCCGGAGGCTCTGATAAGACTGACGGAGCCGGAAAGCATTTTTCTGCTTTGGAGGTTTTGTCTCTTTTAGAGGGAGATGACTTAGCACTAGAAGACCTCTCCAGATCTTCCTCGAAGGAGGGTTTCAGTAATCCTTTCAGAATTAGTTTGTTCTTCCTTTCTTGAAGAACACGAGGGCTGAATGCGTGACAGAACGCACAAGATTTCTGAAGGTGGACAGCCCCCAAACAATAAATGCACACAGAGTGCCCATCAGTAATTGACATCATATATCCACATTTACTACATTTCTTGAAGCCCAAAGGCTTGTGTTCTTTTGAATCCTTGGACATGATCGAAGGACACTAGACACAACACAACTGGACAAACCTGACACCAGCAACAAAGCGCGGGAACTAGACACAAACTGCAAACACCACACAAGGACCTCTAACTCAAACGGCCCAGACAGGAAACAAGGGAAGGACTAGGTCCTCTAACTTAAACGGCCCTAGCCCGGAGGGATAGGGTACAGAAAAAAAATGAACAGAGAAGGGTAACAGATGACAAATGGAGAAAGGACTAGGTCCTCTAACTGAAACGGGCCTAGCCCGTTGGGAGATAGCTAATGGGATACCAAGACAAAGGCCACACAAAAAATCTTCCACAAACAAAAAACACACACACCTAGCTATGAAAATAGCTTTTGGAGCAACAAATTTGGTCAAAGAAGAAGAAAAGTTATACTTAGCCACAGCCAAGAGTGAGACCACGTCTGAGCTTTACGAGCAGCAAACGAGATCTGGGGAAAGGGAGCAGTGCAGCATGGGATACCACTTAGCCCAGCCAATTGAAAGACTTCGAGGTAGAGTATGGCCAAGTCAGAGCCGAGATTCAGCACCGAACCCACGGGTAAGAATGTAGGCGAGATTGGACTACATAACATCATATATTAGAAACAGAAATAAAGACAGAGGCCATCTCTGCGCAAAAACCCTAACACACCAAAATGACCCAAAGATATGCCAGGAGCCTTTGGTGGGGGAAGGTGGGAGGGTGTGATGAATGGAAGAAGATCAACAACTCAGATGGGACGTTATGGTAAGACATAACTTCTTTATCCAATGTTGTTAATCTTCTTCCATTCCTCTCTGATGGGACTGAGTACCTAGCTACTACAGAATCTGGGTGGCCCTCATGGAAGAATATTCCGGAGTACCATAGAGCCAAAGGCAGTTCTTCCCCTGGAGATCAGATTCAATTTGTAATGCTTGATAAAGGTATGGGGTTTAGCCCAAGTGGCAGCTGCACAAATATCATCCATGGAAGCCCTAGCATGAAAGGTGGCAGAAGCGGCCACAGCTCTAGTGGAATGAGGTTTAATGTGGCCAGGAGCTGATGTCTCTTCCAGAGAATAAACAAAGGAGATGCAATCCCTAAGCCATTTAGACAAGGTAACCTTAGACACTGCCAATCCCATTGTAGAGCCCGCAAAGGCAACAAAAAGCTTATCTGACTTCCAAAATGACTTTGTCCTTTCCAAATAAAAATGTAACCGCCTGTGGACATCCAAGGAATGGAGACAGTGTTCCCCTTTGTTGTTATAATTAGGGAAAAACATGGGCGACTCAATGGACTGATTAACAGAGAATTCCGAAACCACCTTTGGTAAGAAAGTGGGATTGGTGCAAAGTGATACTCTGTCCTTATGGAAAATCAAATAAGGACTCAATGCATAATGCTTGCAGCTCTGATACACGTCTGGCTGAAGTAACCGCAACCAGAAACAAAGTCTTCCAGGACAGAAATTTCACATCACAGGTTGCAGCCGGCTTGAACGGAGGTAGAGCCAAAACAGATTCCATGATTCCACAGGTTGCCTAATGGGAGGTCTAGAATGAAATATCCCATTCAAGAAGGTCTTACACAGACGAGAAGATATAATAGGAATTCTGTCTGAACCATCATGGAAATTGGAGATGGCAGTTAGATGCACCCGAATCGTGGATGCAGAAGCCCCGTTAAGGAAAAGATCGGTCAGGTATTGAAGAACCGTAGCTACTGGAACAGAGACAGGATCCAGAGACAGCTCTTGTGCCCACAAGGAAAAGCGTTTCCACTTGTCTTTATAAAGTTTTTTGGTAGAAGGTTTATGGGAGGCCAAAATAATATTTTGTACCGGAGAAGAGAGTGATTCAAGCCTGGCTACTAACGGAAGTGGAGCAACCAAGCTGTCAGTTTGAGTGCGGTCAGATTTGGAGACGACAACCCTTGGGTGTGAGAAATGAGATACTGACAGAAGTCCAGGATCCAAGGAGGTCGGAGCAGGTGTGGCTGAAGGAAGTGGAACCAAACCTGTCAAGGCCAGAACACAGCAATGAGAATCATTCTGCTTCTCAACCGAGTAGCTTTCCTTAACACCAATGGTATCAAGGGGATGGGAGGATAAGCGTACAGGAGACCCGCGGGCCAATTGGGAGTCAGAGCATATCTCGGGGACTCCCCGTGCGGAGGAAAGAGGGCAAAGTAGCTGCTGCACTTTGTATTGGAGGGGGAGGCAAACAGAACGCAGCAAGGCCGGCCACAGCAGCTGAAAATTTCCTCCGCCACTCTCGGGTTGAAAGACCACTCATGAGGAAGCAGGATGCATCCACTCAGCCTGTCCGCAATCATGCTGGAACTCCCCGGGATGTGTGTAGCAATCAGGAAACGGTTGGAAGCTATTGCCCACTGCCAAATTCTCATAGCTTCGCAGCAAAGGGGGTAAGATCTGGTCCCTCCCTGCTTGTTGATGTACCAGACCACAGACGCGTTGTCGGACTGGATAGCAATCTGAATGAGAGAAAGAGGAGGACGGAGAGCTTGTAACACCAGTAACACATCTCTGAGCTCTAGAATGTTGATATGCAAGTCAACTTCTAGAGGAGACCACGTGCCTTGAACAGATTTTCTCTGAAAGTGACCCCCCCCCCCACCATATCAGGGAAGCGTCTGTAGTCACCGTGGCGTTGGGCTGAAGATGGTGAAAAGGGCGACACCAAAGACTTTCATCCATTCTAATCCACCAGAGGAGACCCTGTTTGCAGAGATCAGTGATGAGGATTAGTGCGTTCAAGGGATGATGATTGTGTATCCATTGAGTTTGAAGAAGCCACTGTAACAGGCGCATATGAAGTCTGATCAACGGAACAATGGGAATGGCTGCTGCCATGGAACCCAGAGCATGCAGAACTTCCCTTGCAGACACTTTCCTGTGGCTGAGTATCACTTCCACTTGTGTTCTCAGTCTTAAGAGCCTGTAATGAGGAAGAGATATTAGGCCGAGCTGAGTGTTGAACATAGCCACTATGAATTCCAGTTGTTGTGAGGCCTGATGGTTTGATTTTTCCCAGTTGATAGTAATACCCAGAGACTCCGCCAGACACAGAGTGTAGCGAAGGTCCCTGGTCAGTAGACGCTCAGTGGGGGTGGAGAGGAGCCAATCATCCAGATAAGGAAACACCTGGAATCCTTGAAGTCTCAAGTGAGCTGTCACCACTGCTAGACATTTCGTGAACACACTGGGGGCTGTCGAGAGACCGAAAGGCAGGGGTCTGAACTGAAAATGATTGGCTCCCA
Organism: Protopterus annectens; assembly: GCF_019279795.1. Taxonomy (NCBI): domain Eukaryota; kingdom Metazoa; phylum Chordata; order Ceratodontiformes; family Protopteridae; genus Protopterus; species Protopterus annectens. The sequence continues at coordinate 1,936,596,773 of NC_056741.1, forward strand.
GCCAGAAGCGCAGAAGTCTCCTGGAGCAGTTGTCCATTTTGATGTGGTAATACGCATCCCGGAGATCTAGAGAGCACATCCACATACCCTCCCGAAGGAATAGAAGGATGGATTGAATAGTGACCATGCAGAACTTGGTCTGTATGACTGACTCGTTCAAACTACTGAAATCCAGGATGGACCTCCAGTCCCAGTCTTTTTTGGCACCAAAGAGAGTCTGGAGTAGAACCCTAATCTGTACTGATCTGGGGGGACCTGTTGGATGACTCGCTTTAGAAGAAGCTTCTTGATTTCAGAAGCTGCCTCCTCCCTTTGACTGGGTGGTACGTTGGAAATGGAGAATTGAGGTCTTGGAAAGGATTTGAGGGGGAATGTGATAGCCTCTGGTGATAATTCTCTGCACCCATAGATAGTCGGTAATGGAGGACCACGCTGTTTGGTGCAGAGAGAAACGTGCCCCGACTGTTTCCAGAGGAAAGCAATCGGGCAACGCTTCAGGAGCGTTGATAGGGTCTACCGGAGAAAGAATCTCTGGCGCCCAGATTCCTGTAACCCCCTCAGCCCCTAAATGGGCGTTTTCCACCATAGGACCCCCCATTGCCTCTAGAGGAGTCCTCGCCACGTGCGTCACGAAAGAAACCTTGTGACTTCTTGTGCCACAACTTTCCACTCCTCTGGTTCCTGGAGATGGAACGCTGAGGTTTGGGGAAGCGCAGGCCCACGGCAGACAAGGTCTTTCCGTCCTGCTCGCACCTGGCCAAAGTATCCTTGACCTTAGAACCAAAGAGCACGGAGGGCTCAAAAGGGGCGTTCAAAAAGGAAGACTTGAAGGAATCTGGTAGGTCAGAAATGTGCATCCAGGCATTACGTCGGACAACCACTCCAGCACCTGCTGCTCTAGCTGCTCCTTCGGTTGCGTGGGAGAGCAACCTCATGGAGGAATTCAAAATCACTTCAAGGGTGGCAAGTTGGGAAGCCACTTTGTCATGTGTTCCATCCGACCCTTGACCTGCAAGGCTATCAAAGAGTTCAGAAATAAGGACTCTCTGAAGTTTTGTAAAGTGTGCCAGGAAATTCAGCGAAAGCACGGCAAAGGTCGCTGCAGCAAAAACTTGCTTTCCTAACCTGTCCACCTCCTGGGACTCCTTGTTGGGCAGATGAACAGCAGGACTCTCTTCCACCAGGTCCTTTTTTTGTGGCCGTCGTCACCACCACAGCGTCTACTGGTAAGCCTTTCGACCAATGGGGTTGATCCTCTGGAGGAGAAAGTACCTTGTCTGATCTCCTGGAGATGGCTTCTACTGAAACCGGACTCTTCCAATCTCGCTGCACGATGAATTTGACCAACTCATCTGCAGGAGGGGTCACCCAGGAAGTAGTGGGCCGGGAGCGGAAAGCTTGTAGGAATACGGATTCCTCCGAGGAAGTGGTGGAAGATTTCCAGTCACCCCGCTAACTCAAAATCTCTAAGATATCCCCAAAGGAAACATCAGGGGGTGATCTAGGGGAATCTTCCCCAGCATCGCAATCCGTATCCTCAGTAAGGGACTTCAGGTGAGCCCATGTGTTTTCTTTTGCACACCCTCTTCCGAGGGGGCTTTCCGGTGGGGATGTCCGAAGAGGCCTCGGAAAGGGGGGTGCTTTGGATCAGGGGTCCTCTGCTAAGGGCCGGTGATGGCTGAGATAGGGGGGGAACCAAAGGCGGAGCTGAAGAAGGGGGATTGCTAGCCTCCAGCGCCCTTTCCATAATCCGGAAGGCAGGCCCACCCGAAGAGGGATGGGAGCCTGGCACAGAAGAGGACTGAATCGGAACCAGGGTCACACCTCGCTCCGAACGCCCCACCTCCGAAACTGGAGTTTGAGAAGGGTTCGGTGCGGATATAACTCTCAGATCCGACATGGGAACCGAAAGGACCGCTGGTGCCGGGGCCAGAACAGAATATGCCACCCCCAAAGCAAGGGGTTGAGTAAGGTGGGATGCTGTCGGAACTGATACCCACCAGGGCTTAGATGCTTCAGGCATCATAGTAGTCAGTGCCGAAGGAAGGGGTCCCGTTGAAAGCAATGGGCAAGGGGGCCTTGTAACAGAAGGATCCCCAGCACGAGAATACGGAGTCATCGAAGGAGGAAAAATCCCAACACCCGGAGTGGAACAGGGTCTGGAGATTCCTCTTGCAGTCAGTACCTGATCAACGAGACAAACAATTTCTATTTCGGAAACGCTCCTGGCAGACCTAACCGATATCCCGGAAGGGGATTCAGGCCGGTCCAGAAAGGGACTGTAGGCTTGGCCGGCAAACAGGTCCACAGAAGATGAATACCTGGTCCGTGGGTAAGGAACTCAACGGAGCTGAGGATTCTGATTTGAATTGCGTAAACGTTAAGGTCGGCACTGAGAGGGGGCTCAGAGCCGAAGTCACAATCGGGGTAGAAGTCAAAATCGGATCCAAGGTCGTCGGAGCCGGTGTCTGTAAAGGGGAGGTTGGGGCCGAGGTGTCAAGAACCAGACTGGTCAGAATCTAAGTAATCAGCGATTTAGTAGTCTTCGATGCTGAGCCTGGAACCGACAATTCAGACTTCCCAGAAACTGCGCTCGGCGCCGAAATTGGTGGCACAGAGGCAGCAAGCCAATGCTCGGAGGAAGATCTACAGGCCTTAGATCGATGGGTCTTGCCCCTGTCACTGGCCAAAGAGGGATCTGAGCAGGGACGCTTCTTGTCCTTGACTGGAGGGGTTGAGACCTCAGCAGAAACAGCCTCCAAGAAAGGAGAGGAAAGCAATCCTTTCAGAATCAATTTGTTGCGCCGTTCATTCAACGTCCGTTGACTAAAACTCACACAAATATCACACGAGGGAGTCGCAGAAAGGTGCGAAACGCCCAAACAATAAACACATTTAAAATGCAAGTTTCTGTTCGGTAATTTACCACTGCACGACGTGCAGAGTTTAAAACCTGAAGTACCCTTTTTTTTGACATACTAGCATTAACTCAGACAAAAGGAGAGAGAGAGGGAAAGGAAAGACTACCAGCAATGGTATGAAGAATTACCACGAGGGTGGTAAAAAAGAAAGGAAAGGCAAGAAAATACCAACAATGGCAAAAAAAGGAATTCCTGTGGGTAGAGCTAGACTATGAGAAAGACACTAGTAGAAAAATTAGTGGAGAAATACACACTTTATACAAGTCAAAACTACTTAGCTGGAGAGCTCGGTGAAAATGCTGCTATATGGCTGTGCGGCAAACGAGATCTGAGGTATGAGATGAAGGGCATTGTGGGTAGTAGCGTGGCTTGAGAGTTTGGTGTATGCTAGCTGGGTATTTGGCCGACTCGGTTTCGAGGGTTCGGAACCGTACCCATCAGTGAGGAATGGAAGAAGATTAACAACTTCATTAACAACTTCAGATGATAAATTTTAAAGTTCTTAGCCGAGAGCTAGTTTGACACGTCTTGATATCTAAGCAGCAAATGAGATCTGAGGTAACAGGGAGAGGGGCACTATGGGTAAAGCTTAGCTCAAGAGTTTTTTGGCTGGCATGAGTTGTTACAAGGTCGACTCGGTTCCGAGGATGGAACAGACACTCCATCAGTAAGGAATGAATGAAGATTAACATCAGATACCCCTATTATCCAGTCAGTCAACTGAAGGTGACTGATGTTAGGGTGTATCAAACACCACTACTCTTGTGTGAGGAGATCTAATTTGTGAGGAAGCTTGTGGTAACTGCCCCTACACATTTCAAAAAGAAGGGAAAAAGTACAGTTTTGTACCTACCATAAATGTAGATGTTCGAGTGTTCACCCTGCTGCAGTCATCACACTTGGGTTATCCTGCTGTAAGGTGGTCCCGCAGTCTGCCCGAGTTCCAAAGTCTTGGTCCGGCATCGGTTGCTGTCGCTTCTTCCCCGACGTCAGTGCACCAGGGGTATACAAGAGGCATCCAATGCAATTTTCTTCAGTTCTTCTTGCCCCAGATGTCAGGTGCCCCCAATAGGTAGGCAATATATATAGTGCTATATAAAAATGTACATATGAAAATAAAGCAATACCTTCAGGCACAAGCAAATACACCACAGAGGTTGTATAGGATAGAAAGGTATAGATAAGTCCAGCTAGTTCAGAGGGGATGGAGGGAGGGTAACTTGGACTGCAGCAGGGTGAACACTCGAACATCTACATTTATGGTAGGTACAAAACTATACTATGTTCATAGTGTTACCCTGCTGCAGTCATCACACTTGGGTTGAATCCCAAAGCTAAGGATGGGTGGTGGAGTTAAACAGGGTTAGAAGAAGCTAGTAGGCCCTGCAAAACTGCAGTGGCAAAACCAGCTCTAGACTTGGAATATAGAGGTAAGTGATAGTGTTTGGTGAAGGTGTGCACTGAACTCCAAGTTGCAGCTTCCAGAATAACCTTGGTTGTCACCCCCCTGAGAAAGGCTGCTGATGTAGCTGTAGCCCTGGAGGAGTGGGACCTAATGTTAGCAGGTACCTGTTTCCCATGAGGCGTGTAGCAGAAACGTATGCAATGTCCTATCCATTTTGAAATGGTCTGTTTTGAGATAGCTTTTCCTTGTGATCCTGCAGCACAGGGTACAAAGAGCTGGTCAGATTTTCTGAAAGCCTTAGTTTTATCCAAGTAGTAATGTAACTGCCTGTGAATGTCCAAAGAGTGCAGGAGTCTTTCTCCTTTGTTCTGGAGATTTGGAAAAAAGGTGGGCAAATGAATGGCTTGGTTTAGGGCCACACTGTATACCACCTTTGGCATAAAGGAAGGGTTAGTTCGTAGAGAGACTCTGTCTTGATGAAAAATGAGGAAAGGCTCCACTGCCATTAGTGTCTGTAGCTCTGAGACTCTTCTAGCTGAAGTTACTGCCAGTAGCAGGGCAGTTTTCCATGAAAGAAATTTTAAATCAGCTGAAAAAGCTGGTTCAAAGGGCGGCAGTGTAAACTTTTCCAAAACAAAGTTGAGATCCCAAGTAGGAGTTGGTGCTCTCCTGGGCGGTCTTATATTCTTAGCCCCTCTGAGGTACTGTCTTAGGAGTGGATGTGAAAATAAAGGAGGATCCGTGTTGTAATGAGCTGAACTTGCTGAGGCGTAGATCTTAATAGATGAAAAGGAAAGTCCTTTGTGCAACATCTGTTAAATATTGTAGAATCTGAGGAATGTTTGGATCAAGGGGATTTTGGCCATTAGCCTGGTTCCAGGCGCAAAATCTTTTCCATTTGTCTGAATAGGTTTTCCTGGTGCTGGGCCTCCTGGCCTCTAGAATGACATCCATAACAGTTTTGGATAGAGGTGTTGGCTGGTTGTTTAGGTAATTTGACATGCAGCCAGGTTTGAAGTCTTGAGCTGGCTGTGTAGAATCCGATTGTCTCGCTGGGTGAGCAGGTGAGAAATTTGTGGTAAAATCCATGGTGGGCCGTGGGCCATGTTCCTTAGCATTGGATACCAGTGCTGGCGTGGCCAGTCTGGTGCAATGAGTATCAACTGTGGCCTCTCTAATCTAACTTTCAGCAGTACCTTTGCTAGAAGAGGCAGTGGAGGAAAGACATACACTGTTAATGTTTTCCAACTGAATGAGAGGGCGTCCACTTTCCAAGCTTGTGGGTGGAATGTCCTTGTGCAAAATTTTTGAAGTTGGTAGTTTTGGGAGTTGGCAAACAGATCTATGTCTGGGCATCCCCATTTCTGAGTTATCATTGCAAATACTTGTGGATCTAGTTTCCACTCGTGCGGATCCATGATGTTTCTGCTTAGGGCGTCTGCCAATGTGTTTTTCTTTCCTGGCAGGAACTGTGCTTGTAGTTGAACTTGGTAAGACAGTGCTCTGTTCCACAAGGTCATTGCTTGCCTGCATAGACGGTAGGAATGTGCACCCCCTTGCTTGTTTATGTACCACATTACTGTGGCATTGTCCGTCCTTATTATTAGTTGTCCTGGGTGTAAGAGATCCTTGAAAGCTGTTAGGGCATTCTGTACTGCTAGCATTTCTTTTTGATTGATATGCAGATGCCTTTGATCTGTTGTCCATTTGCCCTGAATGCACTGTCCTGCCATGTGTGCTCCCCAGGCATAGTCCGATGCATCTGTTGTCATAGTTTGCCTGGCTGTGGGTAAGGTGAAAGGCTGACCCTTGTTGAGGTGACATGCCTGTGCCCACCATAGAAACTCCTGTTGAAGGCAGGGAATGAGTGGTATCATTGTTTCCAAGCTGTGGCTGTGCTGAGTCCATATGCTTTTCAGGTACCATTGTAATTTACTCATATGCAGTTTTGCAAATGGTATTAGTAGTATGCAAGATGCCATGAATCCCAAGGCCAGCAGAATTTTTCTTGCAGGGAGTTGGGTCTTTGTTGCCATTATTTTGAAGTATTGAGTCAGCTGTTGTTGCTTGTCTGGTGTGAGATAAGCCATCTGGGCCGTTGTATTCAAGCTGGCACCCAGGAATATTATGTTTTGTGAGGGCACTAGTTTTGATTTCTTTTCGTTTACTGTGTACCCTAGGCAACTTAGGTGTTTGACAAATGCCAGATGCTTTAAAATAATATCCCTGCTTTCTGCTTGAATAAGGCAGTCGGTCCAGGTATGGGTATATTTGAATTCCTCTTTGTCTGCAGTATACAATTACTGGTGCCAGGCATTTTGTGAAAACCCTGGGCGCAGTAGATAAGCCAAAGCACAGTGCAGAGAATTGATAATGGGTTGAACTTGCAAAGAAGCGGATGTATCTTCTGCAATTTTGTCTGATAGGGACATGCAGGTATGCCTCCTTGAGGTCCGTTACTAGCCAAGCCTTCTTGCCCAGCATGGGAAGAAGCTGCTGTAGTGTTAGCATCTTGAATTTTGGTACTTGCAGATAGGTGTTCAGAACTGAAAGATCCAGAATGGGTCTCCATGCTTTGTCCTTTCTTGGAACTAGAAAGAGTCTTGAGTAATATCCTTGTCCTTGCTCCTGTGTAGGTACCTGTTCAATGGCTCTCATGTCCACGCACGGCCGGCCTTAGGCATAGGCAAACTAGGCAACCGCCTAGGGCGCCGTACAGGCCGGCCATGTAAAGGGCGCAATTTGCAAGTATTCATTTAAATTTACTTTTCTAAGAAGGCGGGCAGCAGAACCATAGGGCGCAGGGGAGGGGCAGGCACACTCCCATTTCTGTAGCTGCAGCCTGCAGGTTTGGCCAGGAAGCTTCAACAATTAAACGATAAGTCTTCTTTAAGGAGGAACATGCGTGTGTCGCATGCATGCCAACGTAGATGTAAAGACGTTCAGCAGTCGCGCGGAAGTTAAAGTAAGAGAGGGATTAAGTCTACATGTGCGCGTGTGGCCGTTCATTTTAAAAAGAAGGTAAGAGTGTGTGTGTGTGTGTATTACTGCATGATTCAACTGCAGTATTGTGATCGTATTGTAGCTTTAGTTCTAACTTCTACTGAGAGATTTGCAGATCCTTAGTGTTGCAAAATGGTGGTGACTAGGGTAGTAATGTTTAAATTATTGTGTCGAGCTGGGAGGTAATGCGGGGCAAGGCAGCTTGTTGTGTCTGTGTCAGCAGGAGCTTTGAACAGATGGCTGACAGTGTGGCTGAAGAGAGGCTAAAGTGCAAAACTGTCAGTCAATTTTCTCAAGTGATATTTTTTGCTGAACAAACAAAATATTCATGAAAGCTGTAGTCCTTTATTATTGTGTTAAACTTATTTAGCAGGACTATAAAATAATTTCAGTTATGCAGACTTAATATTTATAAACAGAGTCATCAGATGAAGATACTACCGATGACCGATTTATCTGACAATGCAGCTTTTACACACCGTTGTTTTCTCTAGTCACCATGAGACTTTAATGTACAGTAGCTGTAATATGCATAGAGAAGTGGCACTCACAATCTAGTCATTCTTAAATTTCAAACAGGTACTAGGTATACATTTTCAGCACATGCTGTATGGTAAGTTTATGTCACTGATATATGCCCCAATCAGATTTTTTTCCTATAGCAGCAGTGATAGTGACCCCTAAAACTAAAGTGCCAGAAGCACTTACTGTCTATAGGCACATAGGCAGACCTCAAAGCACGGGTGAATCATATAGCTGTTGTCATTAGCCATTTGGGCTATGTCCTACAGTTCTGTATAGTTGCACACCTTCCCTGTTTTTTAATATAAGCAAGACTTTCACTTAGCTTTAATTATTTAGAATTCATGTTATTTTGAGCTTATATGACAAAAAAAAAAGCTTGGAATATCATATGCTGATATGGTAATGCTCTGAATAAAGAATTTGCCTCTGGGCACTAAATGCTGGAAAATAGTTATAACAAATCATTTTACCAATTCTGCAAATGTAATATAATCTGTAGTCTAAATTCCAGGAATATAAACAATATGATCAGTGACAAAACCCAGGAATGTTCTGGTAAAAGGGTGATAGACTAGTGCCTGCATGTATATCAAGTGGCTTAGATTTCACTAAGTATTCTTCCCCATTAAATGAAGGAGTTAGAAACAAAGATACCCTCTCTAACCAGGGCTTCAATGTATCTGCTGACTGTAAGAAATCAAATGTAATCAAATAAAAAGGAATTTGTACATTTACATATATGAAACAAATTAGGTCACTAATCCTTTGTTTAGGATACCTAGTAACTATGAACTTGTTGGTTTCTCAGTCATCCTCTTTTGCAATATTACCAGTTTACCAATTTTTTCTTTAATGTAATGTAGGCAATTAATTCTTCAAAGGCAGCAGACACTGAATTTGTAGATAAAATACTGAAATGTAAAAGTTTGCCAGTAACAGCCTCTTCATTAGTTACACATCTGTTTAATGTAGAATTATTCGGATGAATTTTACTTCTGCAGATATTGTCCTTATTGACCGATAGTGATGGGTTGTAATGATAGATGATTGAGAGGCCTTTTATGGTTAAAATAGTCTGAAATGGGTAGTTTTGTCATTATTGGTTCATGCATTTTGTTTCATTGCTTACTGGAAAAATGTTAAAAACTACAAATTTAAAACACTCAACAAGTGTAAATGTTTCTGTGTGCAACTAGCCATTTTTGCTTATCAAATGGCACACTGTTTTAAAATCTGAAAGCATGTTAGTAGCATAATTGCCTTTGGTGCAGAAGGCTGTGGATTCTACTCCCACACCATGTAGATGGAGTGCTGGTATTGCAGGGCCCATATGATTGTTGATTATTTGGTGCATAAGGGGGATAGGGGTTCTACACTCCTGAGTATGTCCTTTGTATGAGATGCCTAGTGACTATGAACTTGCTGGTTTGTTTGTCATTCCTATTGCAATATTACCAACTTACCAATTTTTTAATGTAATATAGGCAATTAATTCTTCAAGGGCAGTAGGCACTGAATTTGTAGATAAAACATTGATATATGAAGTTTTGCCCGTAGCAACCTCTTCATTAGTTACATATTTATTTAATGTGGAATTCGGATGATTTTACTTCTGCAGAGATTGTGTGTATGGAGTAAAATTGGTGGATTGTAATGACAGAAGTCTTGAGTGGCCTTTTATGGTTGAAAATTTCTGAAAAAGGGTAGTTATTGGTTCATACATTTTGTTTCATTGCTTATTAAAAGAATGTTTAAAACTACAAATTTAAAACACTTTCTAACAAGTGGTGCTGTATTATACAAGGAATATAATTCAATGCAATCAGGAAGGTGAATCAAAGAACAAATACATGTATGCATGGCCCTAAAAAATGTGTGCAAGGAGTCTGTTTTGAAAACAGCCCAAAGGTAAACTTAATTCTTTAATGGCCAGATGCATTTTCTATGATTGTGGCTTTTCATGCCGTTTCAATGAATGAGTTTTTCCATTTCAATGAATGTGAGTTTCAAGGGCAGAGAAGATTACTGCGAGTCTGCATTGTTTAGCAAATGTCTACCCGTGTTTGTACTATTTTATTTTAATATCTGTAATCACTGTAGAAAAAAATAAGAGAACAGTATGCATGGTAACTGGTGAGAAGTAACCAAATAATGGAACACTGGAATGGCTGAGGAGGGAGCTGCTGCTGGGGGGAAGGGGTTGCTGCAGGAGGGACTGCTCTGGAGGGGCATTCTATTACCCTGCCTAGGGCCCTATTTGACCATGATCGAGCTCTGGTATTTAAAGTAGAAAATACTATGCAGAGGTAGTTGCAGTTAAAGATACCTTGTAATGTAGTTATTCTTCCTATGCGTTTAAATAATTTAAGGAAATGACTGGAGTGGCTTTCTTGGGGAGTGACCCTGTGAGTGTGGCTCAAATAGGGGTTTTTCATGACTATGGTGTGGGTGGGGCTTAAGGGGCACCAGAGTAGTACTTCGCCTAGGGCACCATTTAGGCTAAGGCCGGCCCTGTGTCCATGAGAGCTGTAATTTGTTTTTGTGCCTCTGCCCATTGATTTGGTGGCAGGTTTGGCATTCCTTTTATCCTTGGCAAGGTATGAAAGTGGAATCTGTATCCTTGTGAGACAATATTTAGGACCCATTTGTCTTTTGTGATGATGTTCCAGTTGTCTGCAAAAAGTGCTAATTTTCCTCCCAAGGGAGCTTCCAAGAGAGATTTGCTTGGTAGTTTGAGGGTTGAGTCATTGTGTTTGCCTTCTGCTAGCTTGGGGCCTGTCTTCTCCTCCTTTCCGGGTAGCAGTACCCCATTGGCGAGGTTTGTAAGGGCCTTGTGACTGACCTCTGCCCCTTGGGCGTCTGTATTTGCCCCTCTGATCTGTCAGAAGCTGGAAAGGACCAGTTTTTTGTTGGCCAATTTCTGCTGAAACAAGGGGGTTGTACCTGTAAAAAATCTTTGACCGCCTGCATAGACTTTGCCTTATCCTCCATTTTCTTTAAAACCTCTTCTGCTTTGACACCAAATAATACATCCTGCTGTAAAGGTGCATCCAATAATTTTGCTTTAACATGATCAGGTAGGGTTTGTTCTTTTAACCAAGCACGTCTACGTATGACAGACCCAGTAACAGCTGCTCTACATGAAGCTTCCAATGAATCAAATCCACATTGTAAAGTATGTTTGCCCACCTGTTCAGCTGCATGCAAAAGATCCGGCATTTCCTTGAATTCAGACTGTTCAGAATGTGTGCTCATTTTTTCTTTTAATTGAGACATTAGGAATTGCTGATATTTCAGCATGTGAAACTGACAATTTAATGCTCTCATAGCCAGAGTAGCTGAGGTGTATATCTTCTTTCCCCATCTATCTAGGGCTCTGGAATCCCTTTCAGAGGACACAGGATTTTTAGCCATAGAAGCTTTAGCCCCTTTGGGACCCTGAGAAATTGTTTCTGGGTCAGCCACAGGGCTTTTATAAAGGAATTTGTGAGAGTCAGGTACTCTGTAGTATCTGTCTGGTTTGGCTGGAGCAGGAGGTAGAGAGTCAAAAAGCACAAAACTAAAAATGCGAGGAAGCAACAAACAATGTACAAACTTCCTGAACATTGGGTAGATAGGAATGTGAAGATGGGCATCTTTTACATCTAGGGACACCATGAACGCCTGGGGAAGAATTAGAGGGAGAAGGGAAGGTAAAGTCAACATACAGAAAGAATGGACTTTGAGAAAGGCGATTAAATGGGAACGGTCAAGGATGGGTCTCCAAGGGCCTTCCTTTCTGGGGACCAGGAACATCCTTGAGTAAAATCCCTTTCCTATTTGGGAAGCGGTAACTTCTTAGTCCCCTGAGAGATCAGGTCTGTGATGACCTGAGGAAAGAAGCTCAACTGATCTTTGGAAGATCGTGGGATTCCTCTGAATGATGGGAATTTTTCCCAAACCATGAAATACCCTGTTTGGATTATGGAAAGCATGCAAGAGTAATCAGCTTCCAAGCAGCAAGAGACAGGCTAAGACGAACAGACAAGGGAGTTGATGGCCCTAGTGACTGGTATTTACAGACTACCTGGCTTAGGCTGGGAATGAAAGGACCATTTTGGAGCAGGGGTGGAAGGAACAGACTTTAAAGAAGCCGGCTTTCTGGGTCCCCTCTTGCTTTTGGAAGACGGGGATGGCTATCTTACAAATGCAGTTTTAACTGGGTAATTCCTTCACAACCGTGGAAATGGAAATACAAAAATGTGTTTAAGGTTCTGTAACTCTTTTCCTTAAGAGACAAAGAGTTCTGCCGCTGAACTCCCAAACAAGGCTTTGTTATCCATATCCAAGGGTGCATCCAGCAATTTGGCCTTGAAATCTTTGGGCAGAGGTTGTAGCCTAAGCAAAGAGGATCTTCTAAAGACCGACCCAGTAGCAGCTACCCTACTGGAGGCATCAGCAGCATCATAACTGCACTTAATGGAGTGCCTAATCTCTTGTGCAGAAGAATTAAGTATAGCTGCTAATTTAGATTATGCTGGGGAATCTGGGAAGTCTGCCAAAAATTTCCCTGCATCAGCCAGAAAGGCCAGGGAGTACTTTGCCATGTGGGTCTGATAATTTATTGCATGGAAGGCCAAAGTGGCAGAAGTATAAACCTTCTTTCCCAAACGTTCCATGACCTTAAGCTCTTTATCAGAGGGTAACAAGGAAGTGGACGGTAGCAGTTTTAAAGCTTTAGCCACAGAAAGATATGGTAGCCAGATCAGCAGCAGCAACCTTGACAAGAAAGTGGGAATCCTTAGGTACATTATGAGGCTGAGACATTTAGAAGCAGCCAAGAAAACATCCAGAAAGGCAGGCAGGACTGGAAGAATAGCAGAAGATGGGGAATCCATTTTTTTTGAATGTCTGAAACTTGGAAGCAGTCCCACTTGAAAAAAAAAAATATTTTGAGAATAGTCTCTTCAAAAGAAATGTCCATGCCAGGGGTATCTGTATCATTAAATTCCTCCTCTGGGGAGGCATACCCTAAGGGAGAATCCAACTGGGTGGAGTAGGCTATGGACTCCTATCCAAAGGAATCCTCCTCCTCTGAAGAAGTGTTGGCATCTGTCCTTTTGAATGTTGTGGAAGGAAAAAAAGGCTGCTGAGGAACAAAAGAAAGAAATGATTGGCGAAGGGCAATAAAGGCATTAAAGAAACTTTGAGAAAAAGTTTGCCAAACAGGGGGCTGCTGAAGTGTAGCAGGAGACACGTTTAGTTTTAGCCTTCTTTTTGGGGCTTCCACATGGTGAAAGGTATACGGACCGGACGTCAGCCTGCATTCGATGATATTGGAGAGCACATCTTCATGCACCATGATTTGCATGATGCCTCAAGGACCTTCGGAGATAACAAGCCTGGGTTCCCCCTTACTGCCCTGATCAGACACCTGCCCTTATCTCGCAGACGTGCCAGTGGACTCTGGGGCTTTCACCGTGGTACCCTCCAAAAGTACATCCACCACCACCTCCGGGCCTACACCGGCCTCAGGAGAAACGACCAGGAAACAGGGTGCAGCAGAAGGTTCAGGCCACGATTCTTTGGCCTTTTTCAGTACAGGTTCGTCCGAATGGACATCACATACATCTCGTGCTAGGTGCCTGAGGCGCTGGTTTTCAAAGTATAATATTAGACAGGCTAACTGACTCCTGAGGGCTTTAGGGACGAAGGAATTGCAAACAGTACACTCAATGTGGTCACGGTCTAGGCCTAGATAAAAGAGGCAAAGTTCATGGGCGTCTAACTGGAATCTACCCTTGAGACTGACACTTGCCCCTACCAGCTGACATGAACCCAACAAAGCAGCAGCAGCAAAAATTTTAAGAAAAACAACAGGTACTTATCTGATCACTGGAGCACAACAGTTCTGGTGAGCGATCATCTGGAGCAAGTGATCGGACAGGCGGCAGAAAAATTCTGAGGTAGGTGCTTTATACCAGACATCTCTTTATGGCCAACGTATGTGTTTATGCTGTGTGGTGTAGCACGTACCTTGTGGTAGCATTAAGACTTTTGGATACTGGTTGGATGCACGAATCCGCTGGAGGTGGACTTCCCTAATGTTATGAATACTACAGCATATGAATAGACCATCCACTCAGATCAGATAACCCAAATGTTGAATTGGATGAAGAAAACACTGGATTTCTCTCTTTTTTTTTTTTTTTTGAGGGAAGAGGTACAACTACAAATGTGAGAAGATATACCCATAACTGCAAAACCTTTAACGAAGCACTACTAAAGAAAACAAAAAACAAACAACCCCCCCCCCCCAAAAAAAAAAACACTAAAATGCATGCTAAGACAACAAATATCCAAAGGATATTGAAAGAAAGGGAAGGACTACAAAACAAAAAACAACCGAAAGGAATGACTTCTCTCCAAAACTGGTGAAGAGTGCTGAGTTGACAAATGGAATCTGAACCTAATAAGCTGCAAACAAGACCTGAGGTACTCAAGGGATGTAAGTGAATTAAGGGTAGATTGGAAGGAGCCCTGGATCCACGAATCTAAAAAAGCTTCCAATGTTGGATCCCATAAAACAATATGATGAGACGGACAGAAAAGGCAATACTGGATCCCTCCTGTGCCAGTAGACAGAGATATCAATCTTAAGGGAGATAGTTTTGCAATTTGAAAAAGTGTATCTAGATGACATCCTATGAAGTCCAATGTTTGAATTGGCTGCAAGTTTGATTTTTTTGCAATTTCTGGGAATTCTCAAGCATAGAAATGACTGATGTAAATCTCTTGCTTCAGTTGAGTTCTCTTGCTCTTAGAATGAGAAGCAAATTGCTTCTCTTATGAGCACCTAGCTGCCACCATTGTCATACATTTGGTAAACACCAAGGGGCATGTGGTGAGACTGAGCAGCAGGGTTCTGATCTGATAAGGACTGCTTCCAGCCACAGCAGCAGTAGTTATTTTCCAGACTACAAAGTAATCTTTGCGTGATAACAGGCATCCTGAAAATCTATGGAGCACATCCAGTCCCACAGTTCCCAGAAGGAAAAGAACGGATTACAAACTGACCACTCAGAATATCATCTTTATTTACAAAATCCAAAAATACGCTTAAAGTGGTTCTTTTTTGGAAATACAAAAAAAAAAAAAAAAAAAATCACAAGTGGACTCTAAAGCCTTTGTGGCATGCTGAGACCTCCTGGAGGGCTCTTCTCTAGCAACTCGGAAATTTCTTGGACAATGGCTCTTCCAGGTTGGGGTGGAATATCTGCAAGGGATATGTAAGACTGGGACTGTCTTTGATTTGAATGGAATTATGTAGCCGATGCATATTATTCTCTTCACCCATGAAACCACTGCGACAGCCATCCAATGGTTTATTTGAAGAGGCATGCAATCTCAGACTGCTAATGAGAGGGAAGCAGGCAAGATTTCATAATGCTGAAAGAACTTCTGTATCTTTGACTTTGTGGACCCTTGCTGCACGAGAGGAAACATCTATGATGGTTCCCCCAATACCCTGGGGAGCCCTGTCAAAAGAGGAGTCAAGAGGCAAAATGTGGGACTTGCAAACCAAAGATGCTTTCCACCCCTCTGATTCCTGGAAACAGGCCTTTGAAGGTTAGAGAAGCAAACTCAAACTGCAGACAATGTTTTACCCTCTTGCCCACTCTTAGACAAAAAGTTTATTTTACATTGGGTCTGAAAAGAGAAGACCTGTCAAGGATGGCATTACAGAAGGACACTTAAGGTTGTC
This sequence comes from Protopterus annectens, assembly GCF_019279795.1. Taxonomy (NCBI): domain Eukaryota; kingdom Metazoa; phylum Chordata; order Ceratodontiformes; family Protopteridae; genus Protopterus; species Protopterus annectens. The sequence continues at coordinate 1,936,612,371 of NC_056741.1, forward strand.
AGTAAATCTGTGTAACAGCAGCCAAGCATGCAACATATAGTAATGCCATGCTGTGGATCTCAGCTCCGACCCTTGGAAACGACGGCCGCTCTCCAAGCTAAGAGATTCCTGAGTTGAGCTCCTTCCTTCTACCCATAATGCCCACTCCCTTACACTACCTCAGACCAAGTTTGCCTACAACATAAAGACCAAAAATTTCTATCCTATAAAAAGTCAATCATTCAAAACTATAAGAAAAGAAATCAGAAGCTCAACCCAAAGGAACAAAGGTTCCTCTGTGAGATCTACCAAGTCTCCCAAAGACTGGAAAGGGGAAGGGGGGAGGGATGGTTAATGAAAAATTAAGATGGACAATACAGATGGAATGCTATGGTAAGAAAAAGAAGTTATGTACTCATCATAACATTCCATCTGAGTACTTCGACTTCATTTGTCAGCAACCTGTGGGTTCCAGATCTGATACGGATCTGAGCCGGCAGCTTACCAAGCTAAAGATATGAGCTCCAAGCTCCTCCCCCTTACCTATACTACCCTGCAACCTCCTTCCAATCCTCAGATCGAGTCTGCCACCTAACAATGTGACACCCAACAACCTAAGCCAAACAGAACCTGACCCAAACTCATACATCAGGCTCGACACAAACAGGACATCGAGCCCAACAGGACAAATAACCAGCAAGGTCTGGGGGAAGGTTGCTGACAAATGAAGTCTAACTACTCAGATGGAACGTTATTGGTGAGTACATAACTTCTTTATCTGAAGTAGTTAACTTAATTTGATCAACCTCGGGAACAGAGTCCCCAGCTAACCGAATCTTGGGAGGCCCTTAAGGAAGGATATTCCGGAGCACTGCAGAGCCAAAGGAAGCCCTTCCTCTAGACACCAAATCTAGTTTATAATGAGTAATGAAGGTGTGAGAGGAAGCCCAGGTAGCAGCCGAACAAATATCGTCCAGGGAAACTCTAGACCAGAATGCAGCTGAAGTAGCCATAGAACAGGTAGAGTGAGCATGCACCACTTCTGGGGCTGGTAATTCAAGTTCTCTATAAGCTTGCAAAATAGAGTGAAATCCATTTAGCGATAGTCACTTTTGAAACTGTTTTTCCCAAAAATGGTTTAGCAAGGGAAACAAAAAGCTGATCAGATTTACGGAAAGGTTTGGACCTATGCAAATAAAATTCTAACCGCCTGAGCACATCAAATAAATGAAGTTTATATTCCCCTTTATTTTAAAAATTAGGGAAGAATACAGGCAAATTAATCAACTGATAATATTGGACTCCGAAGCAACTTTAGGTAGAAAGGATGGGTTAAGTCCTGAGAGATACTCTATCCTTGTGAAACACTAGGTACGGCGGTTTCATACACAGGGCTTGAAGTTCCGACACTCTCCTGGCTGAAGTAATAGCCACCAGGAAGGCCATTTTCGATCAGAATTTTAAGTCAACTGATGCTACAGGTTCGAATGGGGGTGCGACCAAAGTCTGAAGGACCAAAGTCAGATCCCACGGTAGAGAAGGATTCTTAATAGGAGGCCTCAGAAGAAAAGTACCCTTCAAAAAATTCTTGCAAATTCTGGCAGCAGTTAGGGAGCCTGAATTTTCCCCAACATGAAAATGGGAAATAGCCACCAGCTGTACTTTCACTGTGGAAGAGCTAGCCCCTTGTTGGAAAATATGAGACAAAAAGTCTACCACCACTGAAACCAGAGCGGTAAAAGGATCCAGATTTCTCTCTGAAGCCCAAGTGGAAAAACATTTCCACTTACTACTGTACACTTTCCTGGTAAAAGACTTATGTGCCACTATCAAGATGGATTTAACTGGGGAAGAGATACCATGAGTCCTAGCAACTAATGGAACTGGAGTAACTAAGCTGTGAGCTTGAGGCTGTCCAGATTCAGGGGAGCAATTCCCGAGGGATGATGAATTAGATCCAGAATGGGATCCAAGATCAAGGGTGGAGCTAGGAGATGAGACCGTGGGTAAGGGAACCAAACTTGACGAGGCCAGAATGGTGCTATGAGAAAAACTTTGCTCCCCAACCAACGAGCTTTCTGTAAAAACCTTGTCATGAGAGGAAGCAGGGGATACGCATAAAGACCACCAGGTGGCAAAGCATGGACAAGAGCGTCTCTGGGGGCTTCCCCACATCGGGGGAATCAGAGCGAAAAACTCACTGCACTTTGCGTTGGATGGCGATGAGAAGAGATCGTAGCAAGGCTGACCCCACCTGAGGACGATCTGGTCAACTACATAAAGGTTCAGAGACCACTCTTAAGGCAAAAGGATAGTCCTGCTCAATTTGTCTGCCAAGATGTTGGACCGACCCAGAATGTGCATTGCTATCAGAAAACAGTTGGTGGAGATCGCCCATTCCCATACTTTCATGACCTGTCGACAAAGTGGAAACCCACCCCCATTTGTTGATGTACCAGACCACGGACATGTCTGACTGGACAGCAATAGCTCCCAGAGGAAGAGAGGCATGAAGGGCCTGAAAGCTAAAAGGACTGCTCTCATCTCTAGAACATGTATATGCAGAAAGGTCTCGCTCTGAGTCCACGTGCCTTGGACAGTCCTGTTCGAGCAGTGCCCCCCCCACCCTAAACAGGAGGTGTCCATGGTCACCGTGGCTTGGGACGGAGGCACAACAAAAGGGTGTCCTCCTTGCAATTCCTGGGAGTGAAGCTAAGATGAGAGAGACTTCTGACACACCCTGCTCATAGGGATCGGAAAATCTACAGAATGATGTAGTAGAGACCAGTGAACCTGTAACGTCCACTGGAAAACTCTCATATGCAGACGAGCACAAGGAATGAGGTTTATAGCTGCTGCCATGGACCCTAGGGCTCTCAGGACTAACTCCGCTGGTGGTGCAGGGGATTGAAGGAGCGCCAATACATGCAGAGCCAGGCTGTGAAGTCTGTCTGGAGTCAGAAATATCCTGGCCTGAAGGGAGTCTATTCTCGCTCCTATGAAATCTAAAAGTTGAACAGGTTGACGGGAAGACTTCTTGACATTTATCGTGATCCCCAGCTGGGTAGATAACTGAAGGAAGAAATCCCTGGCTAGTACAAGTTGATGCCTGGTGGAGGCAGTGAGAAGACAGTCGTCCAGGTACGGAAAGACCTGAATGCCCTGAAGCCTCAGGTGGGCTGCTACAACTGCCATGACCTTGGTAAACACCCGGGGGCTGTGGTGAGACTGAAGGGTAGGACCCTGAACTGGTAATGACTGGCTCCTAGCCGAAAGCACAGGAACCTCCTGGACTGCCTGTCCATCTGAATATGGTAGTACAGATCCTTGAGGTCTATTGAGCACATCAAGTCCTCCTCCTGCAGAAAGGGCAGGATGGATTGTTGAGTGACCATCCAGAACCTTTCCGTGGCAACGGACAGGTTAATCGCGGATAGGTAGAGAATTGGCCTTAAGTCCCCCATATTTTTTGGCACCAGAAAGAACCCGGAACAGATGCCTGATTTGGACTGGTCTAGGGGGCACTGGCTGGATTGCTCTTTTTTTCTAGCAGCTTTCTTATCTCCAAAGCTGCCGCCTCCCTTTCAGCGGGTGGGATGTCTGGGAGGCATCTTGTACAAGGTGGGTTGTTTATGAAGGGAACAGAATAACCTCTGGATATTATTTGAAGCACCCAGTGATCTGACGTGATGGACTCCCATTGGGCAAGGTGCCTCAAGAGAGGAGCAGTCGGGCAAACCCTCAGGGTTGCGGCATGGTTGATCGGAAAAAGGTTCCCATGACCCGAAGTTTTTCGGTCCTCCTCTGCCTCTAGGCCTGTGTCCACCTTGTCCCCCCTCTGCCTCTAGGGGATGAAGAGTCCTGAGTGTTCCGGGACTGCTGAGATTTCCGGAACCAGAGCTTCTTTTGACCCCGCTGGTTCCTGGAGAAGAACATTTGATGGTTAGAGAAGAGGATCCTGATGGCGTTTTCCTGTCCTTCTCACTCTGGACAAGCGTATCTGGACGGTCTTCCCGAAAAGGGTCGAACCGCCAAAAGGGGCTTCAGTGAAGGACGCCTTGAAAAGTTACAAAAAATCGCAAAGCCGGAGCCAGGCATGACGCCTTATGGCAATACCGGACCCGGCTGCCCTAGCGGCTCCCTTGGTGGCATGAGAGAGTAAACGCATGGACGTATTTGACATGGATTTGAGAGTGGCCACACAAGCCGAGAAAGTCTGTTTATCCTCGGCCGAAATGGACTTCGGGGGGACTCAGCGTACTCTTTGACAAGGTTGCGCTGCAGTCTGATTACATAGACCATGTAATTCAGCATCCTTATAGTAAAGGTAGCTGAAGCAAAAATCCGCTTTCCAAGACGATCCATTGCCCTGGACTTCTTGCCCGGGGGATGGACCGAGGAACTTTCCTGGTCGAGTTTCTTTTCGGCAGCCGCCGCCACCACCATGGCATCAACTGGAGAACCCTTACTCCAAGATGCTTTGTCTGCAGGAGGACTCAATACCTTATCGGGCCATTTGGGTATTAGCTCCACAGTGTCCGGTTTCTTCCAGGCTTTGGTAGTGATAAGGTCCACCAGAAGGTCAGCTGGGGGGGGGGGGGGCACCCAAGAGGTAGATGGGCCTGTATCAAATGCCTCCAGAAATACTGACTCGTCCGAATTAAGATTTTGGGTGAACCAACCCCCCCCCCCCCCCGGCAAAGAATTTCCATAATGTCTCCGAAGGAGATGTCTTCGGGGGGTTGATCTGGGGGAACCTACCCCTTCCTCCAAGTCAGTATCTTCGGTGAGGAACTCAGGGGAGTCCATGTGCATCCTCTTGCATGGGCATTTGCGAGGGGCCTCCTCGTGGGGACTTTCCGGGGATGGCTCACAAACCATCTCATATTGGCTCACAAACCATCTCATATTCCTCAAGGGGAACTGTCTGGGGCGTACCGGATAGAGGCTGCTCCTGGGAGGACTGGATGATGGAGGACAAACTCAGTTGCGAGGGAGCAAGGGCGGACTCAGAGGAAAGAGTGAGGGGTCTCATTCCTCCAGAGAGAACCCTCTCCACAACATCGAATGCCAAAGGGGAACTGGCTTCCCTGAAGCTGATGGTGTGGGTAGCAGTACACCGTGGATCCGACAAAGGGATCGGAGCCAAGGCTGGCACAGCCGGGCCCAAGGAGACAGTCTGCCACGACCACAACGGGGCCGAAGACGCACTCATCCCCTCGGATCCGATGCCAAGAGCTCGGCTTTGACAAGGGATCTGACAGGCTCGAGGGCATAGCCGACGTCGAGGTAGGAGGTACCATCGGCGCCGACTCCCTGACACCGGGGCTTCTCAGATCCATAGGCTTCAAAACCCGAGGGTGGATCGGAGAAGGAGCTATTGGGGCGAATGTTGGGGCCGAACTCCCTGCTCTGGCCGGGGGGAGACAGCCAGCAACACTCCCATCTGTAACTGAGTTTGCAGAAACTTCCTCATCATCCAATCTATATCTGCTTCAGAGAGGCTCCTAGTAGACCTCGAGTATGCCACAGACACCGGCCGGGAGGGCCGATGCGAGGACGACCTCGAATGGGCGCCGAGCCTCCTCCTTGGGGGGAGAATCGTGGAGAACGGAGCCGAGGGGAAGACGGCCTTGCAATTTTTTGTGGAGAACTAACACCTTGGCAGGAGGGGGCGATGGATCTGAGTCGGCCTTCCTCTTGCAACCCTTCTCTCGGTCTCTGTCTCTCTTTTTCTCACACTTTTTCCTCGTGTCTGTCTTTCTTGGCTTCTCTCCCTCTCCCTGTGAAGAGGTGGGAGTGAGAGTTCCGGACAGGGGAGGAGGGCTGGAAGGCTGAACAGCCACAGCCGTTGCTGAAGTAGTAGTAGTAGTAAGGGGAAAGTACAGTTTTGTACCTACCATAAATGTAGATGTTCGAGGATTCCATTGCTGCAGTCCTTACTATTGGGTATAGTCCGCGTCCAGTCGGCCCGAATACCAGAGTATAAGGCTGACGTCGGTCAGGGCGCATTAGACTGACGTCAGTACGTCAGGGTACTAATGCGCATGACCGACGTCATATCCTCAGTCTTTTCTTGCCCCAGATGTCAGAAGACCCTAAAAAGACAAGTCCCAAAATACCTGCACCAAAAACATGTACAATATATACAAGAATATATACAAAAATATAAGCATGTAAACTCACCTACACAACCACCCCTAAACACAGAGGGAAGGAGGGAGGGTAAATTGGACTGCAGCAATGGAATCCTCGAACATCTACATTTATGGTAGGTACAAAACTGTACTATGTTCTTCGCTTTCCATTGCTGCAGTCCTTACTATTGGGTAGAATCCCAAAGCAGAGGTAAGGGAGGCTGGCAAATCATAAAGAAGTAGGAGCTGACAACATGCCTTGCAAAACAGCTGTGGCAAAACCAGCCCTAGACTTAGAGTAGATAGGAAGGTGATAATGCTTAGAGAAAGTATGCACTGAACTCCAAGTAGCTGCTTCCAAAATATCCTTAGTTGCCACCCCCCTTAGAAATGCTGTTGAAGTGGCAGTAGCCCTAGTGGAATGAGGCCTAATCCCAGCTGGAATCTCCTTGCCATGATGGGAATAACAAAATGCAATGCAAAAGCCAATCCACCTAGAAATAGTTTGTTTTGACACAGGCTTGCCCTGTGAACTCAAAGCAAAAGAAACAAACAACTGCTGAGACTGCCTAAAATCCTTAGTCCTGCTTAAATAATAACGCAATTGCCTGTGTACATCTAAAGTGTGCAAAATCTTTTCCCCTTTATTTTGAGGGTCTGCATAAAACATAGGCAAATGAATAGTTTGGTTTAAAGCCACACTAGAAACCACCTTAGGCATAAAGGAAGGATTAGTACGTAATGATACCCTATCCTTATGGAAAATCAAAAAGGGCTCTACTGCCATAAGGGCCTGCAACTCAGACACCCTTCTTGCAGAAGTAATAGCCAACAGAAAAGCAGTCTTCCATGACAAGTATTTCAATTCAGCAGTAGCTGCAGGCTCAAAAGGTTGTAGAGTAAGTTTTTCCAACACAAAATTGAGATCCCAAGCAGGAGTAGGAGCTCTACGTGGGGGTCTTATATTCTTTGCCCTCTAAGAAACTGCTTGAACAAAGGATGCGAAAACAAAGGTGGGTCACAATCATAGTGAGCTGAAATTGCTGCAGCATGAATCTTAATGGAAGAGAAGGACAAACCTTTGTCCAATAACTCAGTAAGATATTGAAGAGCCACACTCAAATTAGGCTCAGAAATCTCCAAATTCTTTGCTGTACTCCAAAATAAAAATCTCTTCCATTTTTCTGCATACACTCTCCTTGTACTAGGTCTTCTAGCTTCCATAATCACATTTAAAACTTGTTGAGGAAGTTGAGACCTGCTGTGTTTCAACACAGAATATGCCAGGCTGTTAGATGAAGAGAGTGAAGCTTGACATTGAGCAGATGACCGTCCTTCTGAGATAACAGATGAGGAATCAGAGGTAAAGGCCATGGAGGCTTCTTTACCAGACTCCGTAGTAGTGGGTACCAGTGTTGCCGAGGCCAATCTGGAGCTATCAAAATCATCCTTGGCCTGTCTTGTCTGACCTTTAATAGTACCTTTGGAAGAAGAGGCAGAGGTGGAAAGGCATACACATGAAGGTTTTTCCAACTGAAAGACAGAGCATCCACTTTCCAAGCTGTGTGATGAAACCCCTTTGTGCAATACTTTGGCAGCTGGTGGTTTAGTGGAGAAGCGAACAGATCTATGTCTGGAGTTCCCCATGACACTGTCAATTTCTGAAATACATGAAGATCCAGTTTCCACTCGTGGGGATCCATGATTTGTCTGCTTAACACATCTGCTAAGGAGTTCTGTGCTCCTGGCAGAAACCTTGCCTGAAGAGTTAGTTGCAAGCTTAGCGCAGTCTCCCATAAAATCATTGCTTGCCTGCATAGAGGATAAGAATGTGTTCCCCTTGCTTGTTGATGTACCACATGACAGTTGTGTTGTCTGTTAGAATCAACACCTGCCCTGGAAGAAGTAACTCCTTGAAAGCCATTAATGCAAACTGGACTGCTAACATCTCCTTCATGTTGATATGTAGATGCTGTAGTCTGGCAGGCCACTTGTCTTGTATCCACTTTCCATTTAGATGAGCTCCCAAGCAATGTCCGAGGCATCTGTCGTTAAAATCTGACTTGCCTCTGGCCGGGTCACAGAGAGTCCCTTGTTTAGGTGACATTCCTGAGCCCACCACAAGAATTCTTTTGAAGGCAAGGTATTATTTGAATGACAGTGTCCAAATCCTGGCAGTGCTGTGTCCATACATTTTGAGATACCATTGTAGCCTCCTCATATGCAGTTTGGCATTGGGAAGCACCAGAATACAAGATGCCATGAACCCTAATGCTTGAAGGACTGTCCTTGCAGTCAGCACGGACTGATGAGATAGTTGTTGGAAGTAAAGTGACAGACTCTTTTGTTTGTCCGGGGTTAAAAGGGCCATCTGGGCTGCTGTATTCAGTCTCACACCCAGAAAGCACATGTCTTGAGAGGGTACTAGACTGGACTTTATTTCGCTCACAGAATACCCTAGGCATCTTAGCACTGCTATAACATATTCCAGATGCTGTAGAAGGTCTTCCTTTTCTTGAGCCAGAATCAGGCAGTCGTCCAAGTAAGGATAGATTTGAATTCCTTGAAGCCTGAAGTAAGCTATCACTGGAGCCAGAACCTTTGTGAATACTCTGGGCAGTGGATAAGCCAAAGGGCAATGCAGAGAACTGATAATGAGAATTTCCAGCTCGAAACCGCAGATACTTCCTGCAACTTAGCCTTATAGGCACATGAAGGTAAGCTTCCTTGAGATCTAAAGTTACCATCCAGTGATCTTTGCCCAGCAGAGGTAAAAGCTGTTGTAACGTCAACATCTTGAACTTGGGAATGTCCAGAAAAGTGTTGAGGAGAGATAAATCCAAAATTGGTCTCCACGTGTTCCCCTTCTTTGGTACTAGGAACAGGCGAGAATAAAATCCTAGGCCCCTTTCTGATACAGGGACTGGCTGAATGGCCCCATCTGGAGTAACTGAGAAACTTGCTTGTGAGCCTCCTTTCTTTGTGGAGGAGGAACGTCTGGCATGCCTTTGAAAGGGGCATTGTATGGAAATAAAATCTGTAACCGTGGTGAATGATATCCAACACCCATTTGTCTTGAGTAATTAAATCCCAATTTTCTTTGAAAAGAGACAGTCTTCCTCCCAAAGGAGCTGCCAGACGAGAATCTACTGGCAGCTGAAAAGACAGGTCATTGGGTCTGTTTACGAAAGGACTGACCCCTGCCCTCACCAGAAGTCTGAGCAGGAGAACTCCCTGTTCTAGGCCTAAAAGAACCTTGAGCCCTGCCTCTACCACGTCTAGACCTACCCCTAGACTGGGAATCATAAGCAGGATATGTCCACCCCTTAGCAGGCCAATTTCTACTAAACTTGGTGGCTGCACCTGCAAAAATCTTTAACAGTTTGCATAGACTTAGCTTTGTCCTCCATTTTCTTTAAAACTGCTTCCACAGGCGATCCAAACAACACATCAGACTGTAAAGGAGCATCCAAAATCCTTGTCTTAACATGCTCAGCTAAATTCTGATCCTTCAACCAGGCATGCCTGCGAAGAACAGAACTAGTAGCAGCCACCCTCGAGGAGGCCTGTACAGCATCAAAACCACATTGCAAAGAATGCTTACCCACTTGCTCAGACACATGAACCAAGTCTAGCAACTCTTTACACTCAATACCTTCCGCCAAAGCATCCACCTTAGATTTTAATTGTGAAAGGAGATAATTCTGATATTTTAGCATGTGAAACTGACAATTCAACGCCTCATGGCTAGAGTGGAAGAAGTATACACTTTCTTTCCCCACCTATCCAAGGCCCTTGCCTCTTTATCAGTGGGAACAGGATTTTTAACCACAGAAGCCTTAACACCTTTAGGCCCTTGAGAAATAGTTTCTGGGTCCGCCCTAGGACTCTTAAACAAATACTTATGAGCTTCGGGCACCCTATAATACCTATCAGGCTTAACAGGAGCAGGAGGCAAAGAGTCAGGATTCAGGAAGCCTCTGCTAAAACATCTTCCACCACATTCCACTCAGGTGGTATACCTAAGCGCCTATGCTGGGGTAAAACCAAGTATTCCCTAAGCCTTTACCTGAATCAGAGTAATCCTGGCCTTCCCATTTAAAGTGCTCCCTCATGGAATGCAGAGTCTCTGAAAATGAGAAATCCTCAGGAGGAGAAGCTGTAGGAGTGGAATCATCCACATCAGAATCAGAATAAGTAGGATACTCCTGCAAGTCTTCCGCAGAAGACTCTGAAGCCTCTGAACACTGTTCAAAACTATCATACTCCGGTTCCACCCTAGGCCTCTTATCAGGCGGGGGCATAGAACCTCTAATCATAGTAATCAAATCTTCTGCCATTTTAAGCATATGTTTCTTAGGTACAGAACCCGAAATGCTAGGAGAAGCCCCACTGAAGCTGAACTAGGCCTACCTCTCAAAGAAGTTTTGGCAACAGAAGGAGAGGCTCTAACTACCTTGGGAAGAGAGGGAAGAACAGTTACCTGAGAAGCCCCTCAGCCTGGCCTACCTCCTGAGAAGGCACATCCTGTAACAGTAAAGTTTCTGCCTGAGACTCCATGGAAACTCCTGGCAAAACCTCTGGCTCCACTGAGCCTTCTAAAGAACCGACGTCCGGGACTGCCGGTTCATCAACCCTAGGCTTCACTGTTTTGTCCTTGCGCTTCTTGGACGAAGCGGGCGCCGGAGCATCCGCCGGCATTTTATAATTGCAACGCTTCCCAAACACTAACCTGGCACAGTCTAACCTCCTCTTAATAGTGCGTTTGTTAAACCTAGCACAAGCGCGGCAACCAACAACGTCGTGCTCAGGCCCTAAACAAGGTATACACAAGGTATGGTAATCCCTATGAGGTATCTGTTTCCCACAAGAAATACAGTTATTCACTTTTTCTGACATCCGGTAAAATACTGAGGCAAGAAAAAACCAAAATGTTCCCCAACGGGGTACTTAGCCAACTCTGTGTCGGTCTGAAACTCCGGTTTCAGAAATATTTCAGAACGCCAACCTGCACTCGCAAAACTGCTTCTGCATCGGACCATGCGGCAAAAAAGACTGAGGATATGACGTCGGTCATGCGCATTAGTACCCTGACGTACTGACGTCAGTCTAATGCGCCCTGACCGACGTCAGCCTTATACTCTGGTATTCGGGCCGACTGGACGCGGACTATACCCAATAGTAAGGACTGCAGCAATGGAAAACGAAGAACATCAGAAATAGTAGCTGACTGCGGGTAAGAGACCCACAAGGATCAGCTTGGTCCTGCGATTCTGCAGGGTCTGTCAGTTAAAGGCCGCACAAATTTTCCGGCCGGTCGATAAATGGGGGACCCCCAAACAGACTACGCACAGTGTGTGGCTATCAGCAGGGGATAAGTTTATGGCCACACTCTGCACTTACAGAAAGTCGGTTTCTGACTCTCAGACATATCGGCTTAAACAGCTAAGACAGCAGCAGCTACACACACACACACACACACACACACACACACACACACGCTCGCTAAGGGCGGGAAGGGGGGCCTACACAACTGGAGTTAGCAACTCTCTAAACTACAAAAAGGTCAGAAACTATGCACCCAAAAACACACACTAGAGAATAAGGGAAGAATAAGAAGTTATTCACATAAAAAGGGCACACACACACCGAAAAAATGATTTTAGACTAAGTAACCTCCTGGAGCTCAGAAATCTCTTGCTGGCAAAGCCGTGGCAAATGAGATCTAGGGATTGGAAGGAGGTTGCAGGGTAGTACGGGTAAGGGGGAGGAGCTTGGAGCTCGGATCTTTAGCTTGGTAAGCTGCCGGCTCGGATCCGTATCGGATCCGGAACACACAGGTTGACGATCAAATGCAGTTAATTTCTTCAGATTATAACTTCTTCACCCGATGCTGTCATCTTCATTTTCATTAACCTGTGGGACAGAGTCCTCAGCTACCACAAAACTCAAGAGTGGCGAGTGTGGCAGAGCCACAGGCACTTCTGCTTCTGGATATAACATCCAACTGATAATGCAAAACAAAGCTGAGAGGATTTGACCAGGTAGCTGCAGCACAAATATCTTCAATCGAAACAATGGACCAAAAGGCTTGAGAAGTTGTCACAGACCTCATCGAATGAGCTTTAACAGGACCCGGCAAGGGTATGTTTCTGGCCGAACAGACAAAGGAAATACAGTCTCTCAACCATCTAGACAAACTAATCTTCGTAATGGATTTTCCTTTCCCTCAGCAAAGGATATGAACAATTGCTCAGATTTCCTGAAGGATTTGTTTCTATGTAGAAATGTTTAATTGTCTATGTACGAACAACAAATGAAGGGTGCACTCTCCTTTGTTATGATAGAGATAAAGAAAGGAAGATCGACAAGAGTGATTAACGTTCCCTCATCGGCCACGTTAAGCAAAAGGATGGGTTTGTACGTAAGGTTACCCTATCTTTGTGAAAAATTAAGTACAGAAATTTGTACGAAAGAGCTTGAAGATCTGACACTCTTTTTGCGGAGGTGATAGCCACTAGAAAAAGGGTCTTCCAAGACAGAAACTGAAAGTCAACTGTAGTTTCTGGCTCAAAGGAAGGCTGAACCAATGCTTGCAGAACCACAGTCAGATCCCATGGTAGGGGTAGGGTCTTTGATTGCTGGGAGAAGCAAAAAGGTGCTCTAAGGAAGGCTTTACAAAGTTTAGATGATACCAGAGGGGAAGCATCTAGGCCTAAATGAAAGTTGGAAATAGCTGCAAGCTGGACCTTAACAGTGAAGTAGCTAGCACCATCGTGGAACAGGGACGCCAAAAAATACAAAACAACCGCAACAGAAGCCATAAAAGGGTCTACCTGTTTCTTCTGCACCCAAATGGGGAACCTTTTCCATTTACCCTGCAGGCTGAAGACCTAAGAGAGACCACCAGAATTCTCCGGACAGGGAAAGAAAGCCTAGGACATCTTACCATTATTGGAATTGGAGAAACCATGCAGTTAGCTTCAAACCCTGAAGAGGTCTGGGTAGGGGATGCTCTGATGGATGAGAAAGGCGGCCTGGAATAGACTCCAACCTCAACAGCAGGCATATCAGAGACCAAGAATGAGAGAACCAGGTTTGTAAGGGCCAGGAGGCGGCAATGAGGATTACCTTGCTCTTCAGCCTGAGAGTCTTCTGTAAAAACTCGGTAATTAATTGCAGAGGAGGGAAGGAATAGAGAAGACTGGGAGGCCAAGCATGCACTACAGCATCTCTGGGTGACTCCCTCATGCGGGATCTAGGCAAAAGACCTTCTGCATTTGTTGTTGAGAGGAAATGCAAACAGACTGCAGTCAGGTTGACACCATTTCTGGAAGATCAAATCTGCCTTGGGCTGATTCAAAGACCACTCATGAGGCATCAATAACACTTGGCTGAGCATGTTCGAGAAAGCGGTTGGGTAGAGATCATCCAATGTCACACTCACTACTTCCCAACATGGGGGGGGGGGGTAAAACCTGGTTCCCCCGTTTGCTGATGTACCAAACCACAGACATGTTGTCTGTTTGTATCACAATAGCCCTGGAGGTAGAAGGCTGTGAAGATCTTGCAACGCTAGAAGAACTTCCTTCATCTCCAGTACGTTGATATGCAAGTTGATCTCCTGGGGCGTCCACGTGTCCTGAACTGTCCGACCCACACAACTGCCCCCCCCCCCCCAATCTGGAAGGCATCTGTGGTCACCATGGCATTTGGCAGAGGGAGGATGAATGGTCATCCTTCAGAAACATTTGCTGATTGAAGGCACCAAAGCAGAGAATCCTTGCATACTTGGGAAACTTTGAAGGGGAAACTCAATGGATTCCTGTGAAGTGACCAATGGACCGCTAACGTGTATTGCAGGATTTACATGTGTAAGCACACAGTAGCTAGGAGAGTTATAGTGTCGGCCAGAGAACTCAACGCCCTGAGAATCAGGCTGGCCGGAGAGGGTGGGATAGATAATCTGCCTGATCCGAAGTCTTAAATTTGCTATAGTTAGATAGACCTAGGATACCACTGTGTCCAGATGCGCTCCAATGAAATCTATAACCTGAACAGATTGCAGCTAAGAGGGTAGATTCCCAAAGCTATGGTTGGGTGGAGGGAATTATACAGCATTAGGACCAGCTATAAGGCCCTGCAGGACAGCAGTGGCAAGGCCAGCTCTGGATTTAGAGAAAAGGGGTAAATGATAATGTTTGGTGAACGTATGAACTGAGCTCCAGGTAGCAGCGTCTAGAATGTCCATGGTAGGAACACCTCTGAGAAAGGCTGTTGAAGTAGATGCAGCCCTGGTGGAATGGGCTCTGATCCCCTGGGGGATAGTTTTTCCATGGTGCATACAGCAGAAATTAATGCAATGGCTTATCCATTTGGAAATGGTTTGCTTTGAAATAGCCTTTCCCTCTGTCCCTGCAGCAAATGCCATCAGTAGTTGTTCAGATTTTCTTTGAGATTTTGTCCTGTTTAAGTAAAATCTAAGTTGTCTGTGTACATCCAATGAATGCAGAATCCGCTCCCCCTTGTTCTGTGGATTGGGAAAGAAAGTTGGCAAATGGTCTGATTAAGAGCCACACTGGATACCACCTCAGGCATGAAGGATGGACTGGTCCTGAGAGATACCCTGTCCGCATGGAAAATGATGAAAGGCTCCACTGCCATAAGAGCCTGTAATAAGGAAATCCTTGTAGCTGAAGTGACTGCTAAAAGGAAAGCTGTTTTCCAGGAGAGAAATTTTAAGTCTCCAGTAGCAGCTGACTCGAAAGGAGGGAGAGTGAGCTTCAATACAAAATTGAGGTCCCAGACAGGGGCTGAAGCTCTCCTGGGTGGTCTTAAGTTTTTGGTCCCTCTGAGATATTGCTTTAACAGAGGATGAGAGAAGAGGGGAGGTTCTGTGTTGTAATGAGCTGTAATGGTCGAGGCATGGATTTTTATGGAAGAAAAGGACAGGCCCTTGTGAAGCATCTCAGTTAAGTATTGCAAAATCTGAGGAATGTTGGGCACTGCTGTGCTTATCCCTTCAGACTGATTCCAGGCACAAAATCTTTTCCATTTGTCAGCATAAAATTTTCTAGTACTAGGTCTTCTCGCCTCCAAAATGACATCCATCACAGGTTTGCTGAGGGATGCTAAGGGAGAATTTAGGTGATTAGCCACGCTGCAAGATTAAAAGTTTGGAGCCGAGTGTGCAGAATTTGGTTGTCCTGCTGAGACAGTAAATAAGGTGTTTGAGGCAGGTGCCACAGTGGAAGGTGTGACACTGCGCAGGAGTGGGTACCAGTGCTGGCGAGGCCAGTCTGGAGCAATCAAAACAATTTTTGGTTTGTCCTGTTTGACTTTTAGTAGAACTTTGGAGAGCAGAGGCAGTGTGGGAAAGGCACAGACTGATAGGTTTTTCCAGCTGAAGGATATAGCATCCACTTTCCAGGCTTTTTTGTGATGAGCTCTTGTGCAAAATTTGTTCAACTGATAGTTCTGGGGTGAGGCAAAAAGATCTATGCCTGGGCTCCCCCCATTTGCGTGTCAACATGTTGAAAATCTGTGGTTCTAGTTTCCATTCGTGTGGGTCCATGAGATTTCTGCTTAGTTCGTCTGCCAGAGTATTCAGCTTTCCTAGCAGGAATTGAGCCTGTAGTTGTACTTGATAGGTCAGGGCCATGTTCCATAATGCCATGGCTAGTCTGCAAAGGGGGTAGGAGTGTGTACCTCCCTGCTTATGTACCACATAACCGTGGTATTGTCTGTCTTTATCATTAACTGTCCTGGATGAAGTTAGTCCTTGAAAGCACACAGTGCATTCTGTACAGCTAGCATCTCTTTTTGATTGATATGAAGGTGCATTTGATTTGGGCTCCATTTGCCCTGAATGCACTTCCCTGCCAGATGAGCCCCCCAATCATAGTCTGACGATTCATTAGTTGGGGTTTAGGCGGCAGGGGGTGGTGTGAATGGCAGCCCCTTGTTTTGGTGGCAGGCCTCTGCCCACCATAGGAACACTAATTGCAGGCAAGGTATGATAGGAATCATTGTTTCCACGCTGTAACAATGTTGACTCCACAGACTTTTTAAGTCCCATTGAAGTTTCCTCGTATGCAGTCTTGCATATGGAATTAGAAGAATGCAGGAGGCCATGAACCCCAAGGCTTGCAGTATTTGCCTCGCAGAAAGCAGGGTTTCTGTGGCCACCTGTTTGAAGTAAGTCACAAAATGAATTTGCTTCTCTGGCATAAGGAAAGCCATCTGGGCAGTTGTATTCAAGCTTGCAACCAGGAATGTAATTTTTTGAGAGGGTACCAGTTGTGATTTATTTCTGTTTATAGTGTACCCTAGACAAGTTAGAAGTCGGAGTCTCCGACGGCATTTTGTAAGCAAAAGCGGAGCCGAAAAATTCCTCTGCAAACTCCGACCGATGTCTAAGTGTCCGTCGGTTGAAGGAAGCACAGGCTAGACAAGCTGCTACGTCGTGGGCTGGGCCTAAGCAAGGAAGGCAGTAAGAGTGGAAATCCTT
This sequence comes from Protopterus annectens, assembly GCF_019279795.1. Taxonomy (NCBI): domain Eukaryota; kingdom Metazoa; phylum Chordata; order Ceratodontiformes; family Protopteridae; genus Protopterus; species Protopterus annectens. The sequence goes on from NC_056741.1 coordinate 1,936,628,997, forward strand.
ATGAGGTATTTGTTTCCCACAAGTTACAGTTATTTACTTTTTCTGACATCGGCTGAGGCAAGAAAGAGTCCCCAACGGGGTACTTAGCTTTTTAGAAGTCTTTGGTAGTAGTAATCTCTGGATCTGACCGACCGGCACTTGCGAACAGCTTCTGCTTCGGGCACCGCGCGACAAGAAAGTCTGAGGAAAATGGCGTCGGCTGATGCCTTTATACCCAATACGCAGCAGCTATGACGTCGGGTGAAGTGCGACATCAGCAGAGGCCAGACCCAGACTTTGGAATCCGGCCGACCGAAGGGCTGCCTGAGGCAGGACAACCCATTTGTTAGGACTGCAGATGCATCCTTGAAGGACATTCCTTTTTACAAATGTCAGATGGTTTAAAAGAATGTCCTTGCTTTCTGCCTGAATTAGACAATCGTCCAGGTATGGATATATTTGAATATTTCTTTTCCTGCAAAATGCAATTACTGGAGCCAGGCACTTTGGAAAGACCCTTGGGTGCAGTAGATAAGCCAAAGGGCAGTGCAGAGAACTACTAATGCAAGAAGCCTGCTTTGAAGCGGACGTATCTTCTGCAAGATTCCCTGATTGGGATATGCAAGTAAGTCTCTTTTAAGTCTAGAGTTACCAACCAGGCATCTTTGCCTAGCATAGGAATTAACTGGTTTAGAGTGAGCATCTTGAATTTTGGGATGTCCAGAAAGGTGTTTAGAGTAGATAAGTCCAGAATTGGACACCAAGATTTGTCTTTTCTGGGTACCAGGAAAAGTTCTGAATAGAAACCTTGCCCCTTTTCCTCTTCTGGTACTAGCTGAACAGCCCCCATGTTCATGAGGGAAAGTACTTGTTTCTGGGCCTCTGCCCACTGAGTTGGGGGCAGGTCTGGCCAGTCATTTGGAATTGGCAACGTGTGGAAATTAAATCTGTTTCCCTGGGATACTATGTTTAAAACCCATTTGTCCTGGGTTATAAAAGTTGCCAGTTTTTTGCATGAAGAGCCAGTTTTCTCCCCAGAGGGGCAGCTAAAAGGTAAGTGCTTGGTAAGTGTAAAAGGAAGTCATTGAGACTGCTTACCATAGGGAGGTAGTTGGGGGCAGGTCTGGCCATCCGTTTGGAATTGGCAACGTGTGCGAATGAAATCTGTATCCCTGGGATACTATGTTTAAAACCCATTTGTCCTGGGTTATAAAAGTTGCCAGTTTTTTGCCTGAAGAGCCAGTTTTCCCCCTAGAGGGGCGGCTAAAAGGTAAGTGCTTGGTAAGTGTAAAAGGAAGTCATTGAGACTGCTTACCATAGGGAGGTGTCTTGTTTCCAGATTTGGAAGAGGAGGCACCCCATTGTTTTGTTCTGAAAGTCCCTTGGGACTGAAACCTGGTGCCTTTGGAATGTCTGGGTTTGACTTGAGTGGCTCGCAAAGGAAAGTACAGCTGTGAACCTACCATAAATGTAGATGTTCGAGTGTATTCACTGTTGCAGTCATTACAATTGGGTTATCCTGCTGGCAGGCTACCCGCAGTCGGCCCGAATTCCAAAGTCTAGGTCCGGCGTCAGTTGCTGTCGCCTATTCCCTGGTGTCAGTGCAGCAGGGGTATAAAAGATGCAGCCGACGCCATTTTCTTCAGTTTTTCTTACCCCAGATGTCAGGTGCCCCCAAAAGGGTAGGCTAAAAATATGTATATAAAGCATGGCCAGACCTGCCCCCAACTACCTCCCTATGGTAAGCAGTCTCAATGACTTCCTTTTACACTTACCAAGCACTTACCTTTTTTTTTTTTTTTTTTTTTTTATTTATTCTGCCTACATTGTATTAATAACTTTCTGTACCTAGATTGTTACTGTCAAATGTTAATGTACATTTATTTTTTGGAGCTTTTCTCCCCGGGACTCCATTGAAAACGGGTTCTTTAAGGCCCAATGGACTATCCTGGTAAACCAACTGCAATAAATAAATAATAAATAAATGCATGCACCAAGAAACAAGTTTCCTTCATCTACAAGCAAATACACCACATAGGTTGTATAGAATAGGGAAGTACAGGTAAGGTCCAGCAAAGAAAAGGGGGATGGTGGGTGGGTAACCTGGACTGCAACAGTGAATACACTCTAACATCTACATTTATGGTAGGTACTCAACTGTACTATGTTCATCGTGTTTCACTGTTGCAGTCATTACAATTGGGTTGAATTCCCAAAGCTAAGGTTGGGAGGCTGGAACTAAATAGAATTAGGAGCGGCTATGAGGCCCTGCAGGACTGCAGTGGCAAAGCCTGCCCTGGATTTGGAGTGGAGTGGTAAGTGGTAGTGCTTTGTAAAAGTGTGCACTGAGCTCCAGGTTGCAGCCTCTAAAATGTCTTTGGTTGGAACTCCCCTGAGGAAGGCTGCTGAAGTGGTTGCTGCTCTGGTTGAATGCGGCCTAATGCCCTTAGGCACTGACTTGCCATGTTGAGAATAGCATAAACAAATGCAGTGACCAATCCACTTTGAAATAGTCTGCTTTGAGATGGCCTTTCCTTGTGATCCTGCAGCAAATGCTACCAGTAATTGCTCAGTCTTTCTGAATGCTTCGGTTCTGTCCAAGCAGAAGTGCAGTTGTCTGTGTATGTCCAAAGAATGCAGAAGTTACTCACCCTTATTCTGTGGGTTTGGATAAAAGGTAGGCAAATGAATAGTTTGGTTGAGGGCCACACTGGACACTACCTTAGGCATAAATGTGGTGTTTGTTCTTAGAGAAACCCTGTCTGGATGGAAAATGATAAAAGGTTCCACAGCCATGAGTGCCTGTAGCTCTGAGACTCGTCTTGCAGAGGTTATTGCTAGGAGCAGATCTGTTTTCCATGATAAAAAATTTATATCAGCTGAAGCGGATGGTTCAAAAGGAGGCAGAGTGAGTTTTTCCAAGACATAATTGAGGTCCCATGCAGGTATTTGGTGATCTCCTTGGAAGCAGTAAGTTTTTGGCTCCTCTGAGGTACTGCCTTAATAAAAGATGAGAAAAATAGGTGGCTCTGTATTGTAATGAGCCGAAATGGCAGAGGCATGAAAAGGATAGTCCTTTGTCCAGCATCTCAGTTAAGTATTGCAAAATCTGAGGGATATTTGGAAGTCATGTCAATTCCTTGTGCCTGGTTCCAAGCACAGAATCTCTTCCATTTTTCTGTACAAGATTTTCTGGTACTGGGCCTCCTGGCCTCCAAGATAACATCCATCACCGCTTTAGAGAGAGTGGTGTTTTGAAAAGCTACATTATCCGCCTTGCTGCCAGATGTAGGGTCTTGGGTTGGCTGTGCAGGATCGGATTGTTTGTTGGGTCAGTAAGTGAGGAATTTGAGGTAATCCCCATGTTGGGCATTGAGTCAAGTTCCTTAGGATTGGGTACCAGTGCTGGCGGGGCCAGTCTGGGGCAATCCGTATCATTTTTGGCTTCTCTTGTCTGACCTTTAGGAGTACCATGGGGAGGAGAGGCAGTGGGGGAAAGGCATATACCGTTAAGTTTTTCCAGCTGGAAGATAGAGTATCCACTTTCCATTCTTGCTTGTGACAAGTCCTTGTGCAGAATGTCTGTAGTTGGCAGTTGTGAGGAGAGGCAAATGGATCTATGTCTGGGCATCCCCAAATCCTTATCATGTTGAAGACTTGTGGATCCAATTTCCACTTGTGTGGATCCATGAGGTTTCTGCTTAGTTTGTCTGCCAGAGTATTTATCTTTCCTGGCAGGAATTGTGCTTGCAGATGTACTTGGTAAGTCAATGCAGTGTACCACAAAGTCATGGCTAGTCTGCAAAGGGGGTAGGAATGTGTGCCTCCCTGCTTGTTTATGTACAACATGACTGTAGTATTGTCCGTCTTTATCAGTAGTTGTCCTGGATGAAGTAGGTCCTTGAAGGCTGTCAGAGCGTTTTGAACAGCTAGCATCTTTTTGACTGATATGCAGATACTTCTGGATTGCGGACCATGAGCCCTGAATACATCTTCCTGCCATGTGGGCCCCCGGCATAATACGATGCGTCGGTTGTCAATGTTTGCCTGGCTGGGGGTATGGTGAATGGCTGCCCCTTGTTGTGGTGACAGGCCTTTGGCCACCAACAAAACTCCTGTTGCAGGCAGGGAATGAGTGTAATTTTTGTTTCCAGGCTGTGGCAATGTTGAGTCCAAACACTTTTTAGATACCCACTGTAGTTTCCTCATATGCAGTCTTGCATATGAAATTAGCAGAATGCAGGATGCCATGAAGTCCAAAGCCTGCGGAATTTTTCTTGCAGTTAACTGGGTGTTTGTTGCCAACTTTTTGAAATAAGTAGTCAGTTGCCTTTGTCTGGCGTGAGATAAGCCATCTGGGCAGTTGTATTTAAGCTTGCACCCAGGAATATTATCTCTTGAGAGGGTACAAGTTTTGATTTATTTTTGTTTACTGTGTACCCTAGGCATGTTAATCTTTTTACAAATGCCAGATGCTGTAGAAGTATGTCCTTTTCTCTGCTTGAATAAGGCAGTCATCCAAGTAAGGATATATATGTATTCCTCTGTCTGCAAAATGCAAATACTGGTGCCAGGCATTTTGTGAAGACCCTGGGTGCAGTAGATAAGCCAAAGGGCAGTGTAGAGAATTGGTAGTGTATTGAGCCAGCTATGAATCTGAGGTATCTTCTGCATGATTGTCTGATTGGGACATGCAGGTATGCCTCTTTTAGGTCTAAAGTTACAAGCCAAGCCTTCTTGCCCAGCATGGGCAGAAGCTGCTGCAGAGTCAACATTTTGAATTTTGGAATATCCAGGTATGTGTTTAGAATTGACAGGGCCAGTATTGGCTTCCACGCTTTGTCCTTTCTGGGCACCAAGAAAAGTCTTGAATAAAATCCTTGTCCCTGCTCTTGCTGTGGTACTTGCTGAATGGCCTTCATGTACATGAGGGATGAAACTTGTTTTTGTGCCTCTGCCCACTGATTTTTTGGCAGGTCTGACATACCGTTTGCCCTTGGCAGGGTGTGAAAGTGGAACCTGTAACCTTGTGACACTATGTTCAAGACCCATTTGTCCTGGGTGATTAGGTGCCAGTTTTGAGAAAAAAGGGCTAGTTTCCCCCCTAAAGGAGCTGTCAGAAGATAAGTGCTTGGCGCTGGCAGGGGGAAGTCATTGGGACTGCGTTCTGTATGGCTGTGATTTGTCTTCTCCACTTTTGGAGGTAGAAGCACCCCATTGTTTAGACCTGTATGAGCCTTGGGGCTGGGATCTGCCTCTAGGGCTTCTGTATCTGCCTCTTTGTGGCCTGTCTGACACTGGAAAGGACCAATTCTTTGTAGGCCAGTGTCTGCTAAATCTTGGAGGCTGTACCTGTAAGAAATCCTTGACTATCTGCATAGATTTAGCTTTGTCCTCCATTTTCTTTAACACTCTTCTGCTTTAACACCAAACAAAGTATCATGCTGTAATGGAGCATCTAATAAATTTTGCTTTAACATGTTCAGGCAGATTCTGTTCCTTCAACCAAGCATGCCTCCTAATGACAGAACCTGCAACAGCGGCTCTGCAGGCCGCCTCCAAAGAATCAAAGCCGCATTGTAAAGTATGCTTCCCAACTTGTTCAGCTGCATGCAATAAATCCTGCATTTCTTTATTTTCTGCACATTCAGAATTTGTCAACATTTTCTGTTTAAGCATTGACATAATGTATTGCTGATATTTAAGCATACGAAACTGACAATTTAAAGCCCTTATAGCCAAGGTAGTAGAAGTGTAAATCTTTTTTCCCCATCTATCCAGTGCCCTGGAATCTCTGTCTGAGGGGGTAGGGTTTTTTGCAGTGGAAGCCTTGACCCCCCCTTAGGACCCTGAGAGAGAGTTTCTGGGTCAGCAGCAGGGTTTTTAAATAGAAATTTATGGGAGTCTGGAACCCTGTAGTATCTGTCTGGCTTGACAGGGGCTGGAGGTAAGGAGTCAGGAGTCAGACTGGACTCTGAAAATACGTCATCTACAATGTCTAGCACAGGTGGAATAGCCAGGGGCCTGTGCGGAGGCAGTAAAAGGAAGTCTCTGAGCTTTTTCTTAGATTCTCAATAATCTTGGCTCTCCCAGTGGAAATGCTCTCTCATGGTATGCAGCGTTTCCCCAAAAGTATAATCCTCAGGAGGAGAAGCTAAGGGGATAGATTCTTCAGCATCAGAATCCTCATAAGGAGGAAGAGTGTATTCCTGATCAGAAGAGGAATCAAATGAAATGGAAACCTGAGCTGAAGATTCATATTCTACCTCTTGCCTAGGCCTCTTGTCAGGAGGGGGATGAGAACCCCTGATCAAAGTAATCAGGTCTTCGGCCATTTTGAGCATCTGTTTTTTAGGCATGGAGGCCTGTCCATGGGGCTGTTGTACTTGGTTCTTTGTCTTTAAAGCTGCTTTAGTCTTTGAAGCTGAAGTAGTTTTAACATACAATTGTGTAGGCCTGAAAACGCCCTCAGAAGCCGGTGCCTGTTCAGCGGCTCCGGACCCATCTGAGGGAAAGGTTTCTGAAGGTCCAATACCTTGAGTTTCTGTAGGCCTGGTTGACTCCATGTTGGAATCGGTATCGGCCTGTGGCTCTAAAGATGCTGTCGTCAGGGGCTGCGAAAGCGCCTCACTGAGAACTGGCGACTGGCCTAGAAGAAGCTTCGTCGGTTTTGGACCTCGGATGCCTGTCCTTCTCTTTTTCCTTGCGTTTTCTGTAAACTCCAGTAGTCGGCTGTTCCGACGGCATTATATAATTAAATCTTCTGCCAAAGTAATGAAATGCAAAATCGTACCGACGCTTAAGTGCGTTGGTTAAATCTAGCACAAAACCGACAACTAGCAACATCGTGGTCAGGGCCTAGGTAAGGAATGCAGTAAGAATGAAAATCCTTATGAGGTATTTTGCTTCCCACAAGACGTTTTCTGGCATCGGTCTGGAGCAAGAAAAAAAGTTTCCCCAATGGGGTACTTAGCTTTAAATGAAGACTTCGGATCTGAAATTCGAACTTGAAAATCTCAGGAGTTGGCCGACCGGCACTTGTGAACTGCTTTTGCTTTGGGCACCGTGCGGCAAGAAAGACTGAAGAAAATGGCGTCGGCTGCATCTTTTATACCCCTGCCGCACTGACATCAGGGAAGAGGCGACAGCAACCAACGCCAGACCTAGACTTTGGAAATCAGGCGGACTGCAGGTATCCTGCCAGCAGGATAACCCAACTGTAATGACTGCAACAGTGAAACACGATGAACATCTGGAAAGGACCAGTTCTTAGTAGACCAGTGTCTACTAAATCTTGGAGGTTGTACTTCTAAGAAATCTTTCACAGTTTGCATAGATTTAGCTTTATCTTCCATCTTTTTTAGAACTTCTTCAGCCTTATTACCAAAGAGACGGTCTTGTTGTAAAGGAGAATCTAACAATTTTGCTTTAACATGATCAGGCAGATTTTGGTCTTTGAGCCAAGCATGACTTCTTAGCACACACCCAGTTACAGCAGCCCTGTAAAGAGGCCTCCAAAGAATCAAAACCACATTGCAATGTATGTTTTCCAACTTGTTCGGCTGAATGCAATAAATCCTGTAAATCTTTATTTTCCACAGTCAGAAATCAACATCCTTTTCTGTTTAAGCAGTCCCATGACATGCTGCTGATATTTTAGCATATGAAATTGACAGTTTAAAGCTCTGATTGCCAGGGTTGCAAAAGTGTAAACCTTCTTACCCCATCTATCCAGCGCCCTGGAATCTCTATCAGAAGGGGTAGGATTTTTAGCAGTAGAGGCCTTACTGCCCTTGGGACCCTGAGAAATGGTTTCAGGGTCTGCAACAGGATTTTTGAAAAGGAATTTGTGGGAGTCAGGAACCATGTAGTATCTATCTGTCTGGCTTGCAAGGAGCCAGAGGCAGAAAATCAGGAGCCATACTAGATTCTGAAAAAATGTCTAGAACAGGAAGTATAGCCAAAGGCCTATGCTGAGGCAGAAGAAAATCCCTAAGCCTCTTTTTAGATTCAGAAAAATCCTGACTTTCCCAGTGGAAATGTTCCCTTAAGGTATGTAAAGTTTCCCCAAAAGAAAAATCCTCAGTGGGAGAAATAGAAGGAATGGAATCTTCTGCATCAGAGTCCTCATAAGTAGATATAGACAATTCCCGTTCATTAGAAGAGTCAGACGAAACAGAATCCTGTTCAGAAGATTCATAATCAATGCCTTGCCTAGGCCTCTTAGAAGGGGGGGGGGGGGGGGGTTGGCTACCCCTGATCAGAGTAATTAAATCTTCAGCCATTTTGATCATTTGTTTTTTAGGCATAGGGGGCCTGCACATGTGGCCCAGGCGTCGGTGTTTTAGGCATGGATTGAGATTTAGGCCTAAGTAAAGAAGGAGGCGTTGGTTTAATATGCAAGTCCGTAGGCCTGAATAAACCCTCAGAAGCCGGTGCCTGCAGAGCGGCTCCGGATCCATCCAAGGTAGAGACATCCACGGGTTCCATAATTGAAGCATCTCGTGGCATACAGGACTCCGAATGGGTCTCAGTAGAGGCCTGCGAATCAGAAGTAGCGGGTATCAGGGGCTGTGAAAGCGCCTCACCGAGTACCAGCGAACTGGCGACTGGCTTAGAAGCGTCGTCGGCAGTTTTGGACCTCAACGGCCTGTCTCTGTCTTTTTCTTTTTAGGTATTCCAGTAGTCGGATTGCTAACAGACATTTCTGGATAATTAAAGCGTGAGCCAAAATATTTAGAAGCAAAAATGTACAGACGTTTGATAGTGCGTTGATTAAATAAAGCACGAAACAAACAGCAAGGTACGTTGTGGTCAGGGCCTAGGCAAGGAATACAGTACAAATGAAAATCCTTATGAGTTATTTGCTTCCCACAAGTAATGCAATCATTAACTTTTACTGACATCGGTAAGGAGCAAGAAAAAGTTTCCCCAATGGGGTACTTAGCTTTTTAGTTGAAGACTTCGGATCTCAAACTTGAAAACGAAAATTTCAGGAGTCGACCGACCGGCACTTGCGAACTGCTTCTGCTTCGGGCACCGCGCGGCAAGAAAGACTGATGTAATGGAGTCAGCTGCATGTTTTATACCTCTGACAACCTGAAGTTATGGAAGAAGGGACAGCAACCGATGCAGGACCCAAGACTTTGTTAATCAGGCTGACTGAGGGCAACCTGCCAGCAGATTATCCAAATGTAATGACTGCAACAGTGAAACACGAAGAACATCCACATCTTTTTACTTCCATGCTGTTTCCTAGAAAAGGACCCTTGTGAGGTAGAAAAACAAATCTCAACGGCAGGCAGGGTCTTTCCGTACTTTTTGCTGTGGAAGTGTGTGTCACGAAAGTACAGTTGTGTACACCATAAATGTAGATGCTCGAGTGTACTCACTGTTTCAGTCCTTACAAATGGGTTATCTGGCTCCCGGTAACCCACAGTCGGCCAGAATACCAAAGTCCTTGGTACATGATGTCAGCTGCCTTTGGTTTAAGCCTGACGTCAGAATGTCAGGTACAAAGGAAGGCAGCCGACACCATTTCATCAGCTTTTCTTACCTTAACTGTCAGGAGCCCCCAAAAAGTACAGTTTTGTACCTACCATAAATGTAGATGTCCGATAGGAATGCATCTGCAGTCTTTACAAATGGGTTGTCCTGTCGTCAGGCAGCCCTTCGGTCGGCCGGATTCCAAAGTCTGGGTCTGGCTTCTGCTGGTGTCGCACTTCACCCGACATCATTGCGGCAGTTCTTCGGGTATAAAGGCATCAGCCGACGCCATTTTCCTCAGTGTTTCTTGCCCCAGATGCCAGGTGCCCTCTTGGATGGCTAAATTTGGATAAATGCCAAAGTTTCCAAATAGTAGAGAGCAAACCCACAAAATAAGGATATATGTACATATATACAAACAAATACACCATAATAGATCCCCCCCAAGCTAGCTGAAGATTGGCAAATACCCTAGGAGTACCTCAGAGGGGAAGGAGGGAGGGTAATCCTGACTGCAGATGCATTCCTATCGGACATCTACATTTATGGTAGGTACAAAATTGTACTATGTCCTTCAAGGATGCATCTGCAGTCTTTACAAATGGGTAGAATACCATAGCTAAACTAGGGGAGGAGGAAATGAGTAGAGATAATGGTGTAGTTAGGATCCCTTGCAAAACAGCAGTGGCAAAACCAGCTCGGGATCTAGAGTATAGAGGTAAATTATAATGCTTGGCAAATGTATGCACGGAGGTCCAAGTAGCAGCCTCTACAATGTCCTTGGTAGCCACTCCTCGTAAGAAAGCTGTGGTAGTGGCTGTAGCCCTTGTGGAGTGAGGCCTGATGTTCTCTGGAGTTTTCTTTCCATGGTAGGAGTAACAAAATCTAATGCAATTTCCTATCCATTTGGAGATTGTCTGTTTTGAAATTGGTTTTCCTTCCTTTCCTGTTGCATATGCTACCAGAAGCTGGTCAGTTTTTCTATTGGTTTTTGTCCTGTCCAGGTAGTAGCGTAATTGTCTATGCACATCCAAGGTATGTAAGAGCCTTTCTCCCCTGTTCTGTGGGTTGGGGAAGAATGTAGGAAGGTGGATAGCCTGATTTAAAGAGACTCTGGATACCACCTTAGGCATAAATGTAGGATTTGTTCTCATGGACACTATCTTGATGGAAGATCAGGAAGGGTTGCACTGCCATTAATGCCTGTAGTTCAGAGACCCTTCTTGCTGAAGTTATTGCCAGCAGGAAAGCAGTCTTCCAGGATAAGTATTGTAATTCTGCTGTTGCTGCTGGTTCGAAAGGGGAAGTGTCAGTTTTTCTAGCACAAAGTTCAAGTCCCATGCTGGCAATGGAGGTTTCCTGGGAGGTTTTACATTTTTAATTCCTCTCAGAAACTGTCTGAGCAAAGGATGCGAGAAGACAGGAGGATCCAAGCTGTATTCTGCTGAAATAGCTGATGCATGTATCTTGATGGAAGAATAGGACAGGCCTGTATGGAAGAGCTCCGCCAAGTACTCCAGGATGTTGGCTATGTTCACCAGTGTCACATCTTGCCCCTTTGCAGTACTCCAGATGAGATACCTTTTCCATTTTGCTGCATAATTCTTTCTTGTTGAAGGTCTACGAGCCTCCAGGATTATGTCTTTAACCCTTTGGGATAAATTTGGGTTAATTGCTGTTATGTAATGTTCCAGGCAGTTAGCTGCAGAGTTTTCAGGTTTGGATGCAGGATGTTGTAGTTGTTCTGTGTCAACAGTAATGGGATCAGGGGCAGTGTCCATATTTGTTCCCGGGACATGCTCCTCAGCAGTGGATACCAATGTTGTCTTGGCCAGTCTGGAGCTATCAGAATGATCCTCGGACGTTCCTCTTTGATCTTCAGAAGCACCTTGTGCATCAAAGGAAGTGGTGGGAATGCGTATGCTATCAGGCTTTTCCAACTGAAAGATAGGGAGTCCACCTTCCAAGCAAGTGGGTGGTACATCCTTGTGCAGAATTTCTTTAACTGGTGATTGAATGGGGATGCAAACAAGTCTATTTGTGGTAATCCCCATTCTCTTGTGATGGCTTTGAAGATGTCCGGATGCAGCATCCATTCGTGGGCATCTGTTGTTGTTCTGCTTAATATGTCTGCTAGAATGTTTTCCTTCCCTGGTACATAAATTGCCTGTAACTGAATGTTGTAGCTCAGAGCCACATCCCATAGGTCCAGTGCCAGCCGGCATAGAGGATATGAGTGTGTGCCTCCCTGTTTGTTGATGTACCACATAACTGTGGTGTTGTCTGTCCTTATCATCAACTGGCCTTCTTGGAGAAAAGGTCTGAATGCCTGGATTGCCAATTTTACTGCCATCATTTATTTTAGATTTATGTGCAGGTGCAGCTGGTCTTGAGTCCATAGGCCTTGAATGCACTTGCCCAGCATGTGTGCCCCAACCGAGGTCTGAGGCATCTGTCGTGATGGTTTGTCTTGGTTGACTTTTGCAGAAGGGCAATCCTGTGTTTGATTGGCAGGCCTGAGCCCACCATAGGAACTCTTGCTTCAGGCATGGGATCATTGGAATTTTGGTTTCTAGGCTGTGCTTGTGCTGGGACCACAAATTCTTTAGGTACCACTGTAGCTTTCTCATATGCAGCCTGGCATGAGGGACCAGTATTATGTAGGATGCCATGAAGCCTAGAGCTTGTAGCACTTTTCTTGCAGTTAGATGGTTCTGCTTTGTTAATGCCAAGAAGTAGAGAGGAAGTTGCTCTTTCTTTTCTGTAGTTAGAAATGCCATTTGTTTTGATGTCTCCAGTTCTGCACCCAGAAAGGTTACTCTTTGGGATGGAATCAGCCTTGACTTTTTTGTATTGACTGTATATCCCAGGGCTTGCAGCAGGTAAATGACTCTTTGTAAGTCTTCTGTTAGTTTGATTTTGTTGTCCGCTTGTATCAGGCAGTCGTCCAGGTAGGGATATATTTGAATCCCCTGAAGTCTGCAATGAGCGATTACTGATGCCAGGCATTTCGTGAACACTCTGGGCGCAGTAGATAAGCCAAAGGGCAATGCTGAGAATTGATAATGCTCTGATCCTGCAAGAAATCTGAGGTATCTTCTGCAAATTGGTCTTATGGGGACGTGCAGATATGCCTCCTTGAGATCTAGAGTTACCAGCCAAGACTCCTTGCCCAGCATGGGAAGAAGCTGCTGTAGGGTCAGCATTTTGAATTTTGGAACAATGAGGAATGTGTTTAAAGCGGACAGGTCTAGAATAGGCCTCCATTTGCTTTCTTTTCTTGGTACCAGGAAGAGTCTGGAGTAAAATCCCTTTCCTTGCTCCATAGATGGTACCTTTTCCACAGCTCTCATTCTTAATAATTGAGATATTTGCTTTAGAGCTTCTGTCCTTTGAGTAGGTGGTAGGTTTGGCATTCCTCTCTTTCCTGGTAGAGTATGGAAATGGAACCCTTAACCTTGGTCTATAGTTTGCAAAATCCATTTTTCTCTTGTAATGCAATGCCAGTTTTTTGAAAATGTTAGTTTTCCGCCTAAGGGTGCTTCTAGTTGTTCCCTGGTAGGCGGTGCCACCGCCAAGTCACTGTGATTGAGTTGTTGTAGTGGTGGTGGCTGTATCCGTGCCTCGCTGGTTGTTACCTTGCCACTGGCGTCCCCTGTAGGCACCCCTGGATTGGTTTCTGCCTCTAGAGCGCCTATTCCTGCCTCTTTGTGCCTTAGAGGAGTCCGGAAAGGACCAATTCTTGGAGGGCCAGTTCCTGCTAAACCTTGGAGGTTGAACTTGTAAGAAATCTTTCACTGTTTGTACAGATTTTGCTTTCTCTTCCATCTTTTTTAGTACCTGCTGTGCAGGGGAACCAAATAAATTTACCTTGTCTATAGGTGCATCCAAAAGCTTAGATTTGACATGGTCTGGTAATGCCTGTTCTTTCAACCATGCATGCCTCCTGATAACTGTGCCAGTCCTGGCTGATCTAAAGGAAGCCTCCAGTGCATCATAGCCACATTTTAAAGAATGGTTACTAACCTGCTGTATGTTATGTACCATTTCTTGAACATACTTTTTATCTAAAGATTCTTCAGAGGACAGCTTTTTAGTCAACTGGTCAAGCATAAACTCTTGATATTGAATCATATGAAATTGGCAGTTCAAAGCTCTAGCTGACAAAGTAGCAGAGGTGTAAACTTTTTTACCCCATCTCTCTAAGGACCTGGATTCCCTTTCAGAGGGGAGGGGGTTTTAGTAGAAGTAGCTGCTACAGCTTTAGGACCCTGGGAGATAGTCTCTGGATCTGCAAAAGGAGCCTTATATAAATGGTGATGAGTGTCCGGGACCCTGTAGAACCTATCGGGCTTAGCAGGAGCCGGAGGTAAAGAATCAGGAGCAGTGCAAGCATCATTAAATGCATCATCAACAACAGAAAGAACTGGAGGTATAGCTAAAGGCCTATGCTGTGGCAAAACTAGAAAGGTCCTGAGCCTTTTTCTGGAGTCTGAGAAATCTTGGCCCTGCCACTGAAATTGTTCCCTCATACCATGCAAGGTTTCCCCAAAGGAAAATTCCTCAGGAGGAGAGGCTGAAGGGATGGACTCTTCAGCATCAGAGTCTTCGTAAGGAGAATAAGAAGCCTCAGGAGGGTCTGTATGTTCTGAGTCATTAGAGGAATCATCTGTGGATACTGGCTCAGGGGGCTCTGCTCTAGGCCTCTTTTCTGGAGGAGGGAGAGAGGCCCTGTCTGGATGAGGCTGGGCTCCACGAATTAAAGAGATGAGATCCTCAGCCAAAGAAAGCATATGGGAGCTGGTGCTGGGCCTGTGAGAGGGGGGCTTGGCAGGCACAGGTTTTGATGCTTGGGCTGCTTTAGCCCTGGCAAAGGCCTTAATAGACATAGCTGGAGGAGGCCTAGCAGCTCCACGTGCAGGGGTTGAAATATCCAGGGGAATGGTGTCTGTTAAGTCCTGTGAAACCGCAACAGAAGGTTGGATTTCCGAAGCTGTTTCTACCAGGTTAGAAGAGGCCTCGGTAGAAGGCATGATATCGGCTGAAGAAAGAACCGCTTGCTCGGTTTTGGCCGAAACCGAGACACTCGTGGTTTGCTTAACCGCGGTTTCGGCCAAAACCGCGGACCGCGAGTGTCGGTCCTTTTCTTTGCGTTTTTTGGTAATTTGCGTAGTCGGAGGATCCAACGGCATAATGTAGGCAAAATCGGAGCCGAAAATCTGTTCAGCAAACTCCGACCGACGTCTAAGCGTCCGTCGGTTAAAAGAAGCACAGGCTAGACAAGCTGCTACGTCGTGGTCTGGCCTAAACAATGTATGAAATAGGAGTGGAAATCTTTATGAGGTATTTGTTTCCCACAAGATAAACAGTTATTCACTTTCTCTGACATCGGCTGAGGCAAAAAAGAGTCCCCAACGGGGTACTTAGCTTTATAGAAGTCTTCGAAGTAATATTCGGTAGTAGTAATCTCTGGATCTGACCGACCGGCACTTGCGAACAGCTTCTGCTTCGGGCGCCACGCGGCAAGAAAGACTGAGGAAAATGGCGTCGGCTGATGCCTTTATACCCGAAGAACTGCCGCAATGACGTCGGGTGAAGTGCGACACCAGCCGAAGCCAGACCCAGACTTTGGAATCCGGCCGACCGAAGGGCTGCCTGACGACAGGACAACCCATTTGTAAAGAATGCAGATGCATCCTTGAAGGACATCAGATTAGACCAGGAAAAGAAAAATCCAGTCTGTGCCCTAGGAAAAAAGGGGGGATGGAAGGGAGGAACCAGGACTGCTATGTTCATCGTGTTTCACTGCTGCAGTCCTTAGAAATGGGTCGATTCCCAAAGCTCAGGAAGAAAAACAAATGGGAGGAGGAACACCCACTGATTAAGGGTTGGTAAGAATGCCCTGCAACACTGCAATGACAAAACCAGCCCTGGACTTAGAAAACAAGGGTAAATTGTAACGTTTAGTGAAAGTGTGGACAGAAGTCCAGGTAGCTGCTTCCTGGATGTCCTTAGTAGGTACACCTGCTAAAAAAGCTGCTGAGGTAGTGGATGCTCTAGTAGACTGGGTCCTAATACCCTGTGGAGGAACCTTGCCATGCTGTAACAAAATTGAATACAATGAGCAATCCACTTAAAAATAGTCCATTTAGAAATAGCTTTGCCCCAAGCTCCAGGAGCAAAACTGTCCAACAACTGATCTGACTTTCGAAAAGGTTTAGTCCTATCCAGGTAAAATCTAAGCTGTCTATGCACATCCAGGGAATGCAGTAACCTTTTTCCTCTATTCTGAGGATTAGGAAAGAAAGTAGGCAGGTGGATAAACTGGTTAAGAGTCAGGCTAGAAACCACCTTAGGCATAAAAGAGGGATTAGTTCGAAGAGAAACCCGATCCACATGGAAGGTGATAAAAGGCTCTACTGCCATTAAGGCCTGAAACTCAGACACTCTTCTAGCTGAAGAAATGGCCAAGAGAAAGGCAGTTTCCCAGGAGAGAAACTTCAAATCTGCTGAGGCAGCAGGTTCAAAGGGAGGCAGAGTAAGTTTCTCAAGTACAAAATTAAGATCCCAAGCAGGAGTAGGTGCCCTTCTGGGAGGCTTTAAATTGCTAGCTCCCCTGAGGAACAGTTTCATCAAAGGATGAGAGAAAATGGGTTGCACAAAGGAACAATGAGCAGAAATAGCTGAAGCATGAAACTTGATAGAAGAGAAGGAAAGTCCACAATTAAGCAAGCCTGCCAGATAGTCAAGAATAAAGAGGAACAGTAGGTTGAGATGGATCTTCTCCTCTAGTCTGCATCCAAATGGAGAATCTTTTCCACTTATCTGCGTAAGATTTCCAAGTGTTAGGCCTCCTGGCTTCACAAAGGACCTCAACTACCTGTTGGGAAAGATTTAAATTATGAGCCAGGCTGCCAAATGCAGAGTCTGAAGGTGAGGATGCAGAATTTTTCCCCCCTCCTGAACCAAGAGATCTGGTATCAGGGGAAGATGTCAAGGCAGAGACTGGGAGACTGAGCTATGATGATGGCCCTTGGTTTTTCATCCCTTATCTTTAACAGCACTCTGGGAAGAAGAGGCAGAGGAGGGAATGCATATTTCGATAGCTGTGTCCAGAGGAAGGACAGAGCATCCACTTTCCAAGCTTTGTCGTGATGATCCCTGGTGCAAAAGGTTGGAAGACTGTGGTTGGTCAGAGATGAAAAGAGAGCAGACTGGGGAGTGCCCCAACTCTGAATGATGCGATAGAAGATGGTCTTGTTTAGTTGCCACTCGTGAGGATCCAGGACCTGCTTACTCAACTGGTCTGCCAAGGTGTTGAGCCTTCCTGGAAGAAGCTGAGCTATCAGATGAATGCCCATGGAAGTTACCATGGTATCATGCTTTGTCTGCACAGGGGGTAAGAGTGAGTCCCTCCCTGCTTGATGTACTATATGATTGTAGTGTTGCCTGTCCTGACTAAGAGAGTACCAAGAGAGAGAAGATGCTTGAAAGCCATCAAGGCCTGCTGGACTGCCATCAATTCCTTCAGATTTATGTGCAAATTTATTGATAGCTCCAAGTCCGCTGAATGCATCTGCGCTCCCCAAGTGTAGTCCAAGGCATCTGTGGTGAGAGTCTGGCTGGCTGGAAGTGGACAGAAAGGTAAGCCTTTGTTCTGTGCACAGGCCACCGCCCACCAAAGGAACTCAGTCTGCAGGCAGGGAATCAGAGGTAGAATCAAGTCTAAATCCTGAGTGTGTTGACACCAAAGGTTTCTGAGGTACCATTGTATTTTTCTCATATGCAGTCTGGCATATGGAATCATCAGAATACATGAAGCCATAAATCCCAGGGCTTTCAGGAATTGCCTTGCAGAGAGCTGGGTCATGCTTGCCAAATTCTTGAAGTAATTCGAAAGATGCATTTGTTTCTCTTGAGGGAGGGATACCATCTGGGCGGCTGTGTTCAGACTCGCTGCCAGGAATACAATCTCCCTGGTGGGTACCAATTTTGACTTCTTTTTGTTGATTGTGTAGCCCAAAGAGGTGAGAAGGTTCTTTACAAAGTCCAAATCCTTTAGAAGTTGCTCTGGGGAGTTTGCCTGAATAAGACAATCGTCCAAGTAAGGGTAAAGTTGAACGTTTCTTTGCCTGCAAAAGGCAATGACTGGAGCCAGGCATTTTGTAAAAACTCTGGGAGCAGTAGATAAGCCAAAGGGCAGTGCAGAGTTGGAAATGCCTGCTCCCCGCCTTGAAGCGAAGGAACTGCCTGCAGCTTTCCCTTACTGGGATGTGCAGGTAAGCTTCTTTGAGATCCAAAGCAGTCAGCCAGGAATCCTTGGCCAGCATTGGCAGCAACTGCTGAAGAGTGAGCATTCTGAACTTGGGAATCACCAGAAAAGTGTTTAGAATGGAAAATCCAGAAAAGGGCATCAGGTGCCCCCTTTTTTGGGAACCAGGAAAAGTCTTGAGTAAAAACCCTGGCCTATCTGTAGTGCAGGAACTGGCTCTATTGCTCCCAGGTTTAGCAAAGAAGAAACCTGTTTTTCTGCATCTGCCCTTTGAAGTGGGGGAATATCTGGGTATCCTTGGAGGACCGGGAAGGTGTGAAAAGATAATTTGTAGCTTTGTGATACTATTTTGAGCACCCATTTGTCATCAGTGATGGTATGCCAGACATCTGCAGAAATGGCTAACCTTCCCCCCAAAGGAAACCCTGGGCCCGCCGCAGAGGCAAGCAAGGAAAGGCTGGAGTCATTCAGAATGCTTCCTTTGGGAAGTCTGCTTAGAACTCCCCGATTTTGAAGATGAAGCCTGCCAGTGCTTAGCCTTTTGAGGGGTGGAAGTCTGTCCCCTGGAAGACCTGCAACCCCTAGACCTAGTGCGACCCTGTTTACTAGGGCCAGGAAAAGTCCAATTCTTAGAAGGGTAATGTCTACTAAAACGAGGAGGCTGAACTTGCAGAAAATCCTTAACAGTTTGCATAGATTTAGTCTTATCCTCCAACTTTTTCAACACCTCTTCTGCTTTGCTACCAAAAAGACTGTCTTTGTGCAAGGGAACATCCAGTAATTTAGATTTGACAGTTTCAGAAAGGGGCTGTTCCCTGAGCCAAGCATGTCTTCTAATAACAAAACCAGTGGCCGCTGCCCTACAAGAAGCCCCCAAAGTGTCAAAACCACAATGTAGAGAATGTTTAGTAAGAAGAGTGGCAGAATTCAATAAATCTTGCATGCCCTTACTCTCCATCAGGGAAGGAACACCAGCAATTTTAGCCTTAATGGCCTCCAAAGTATGCTGCTGATACAACAACTTAAGCATATGAAAGACAAAGTACAGTTTTGTACCTACCATAAATGTAGATGTCCGACAGACATGCAACTGCAGTCATAACATGTGGGTTGTCCTGCCTCAGGCAGCCCTCGGTCGGCCGGATTCCAAAGTCTGGGTCCGACGTCGGCTGATGTCGCATTTCTCTCCGACGTCAGAGCGGCTGGAGAATATAAGCATCAGCCGACGCCATTTTCTTCAGTGTTTCTTGCCCCAGATGCCAGGTGCCCTCCAAGGAAGGCTGTAATCAAATTGGAAGACAAAAACAGCATTCCAAACAAATAAATGAGCAATAAAACAAATACACCATAACAGATATCCCCAGCTAAGAGAAACAGGGATAGGAGTGGACCCTAGGCATAGAGGGGTATGGAGGGAGGGAAAATCCGACTGCAGTTGCATGTCTATCGGACATCTACATTTATGGTAGGTACAAAACTGTACTATGTCCTTCAAGAATGCAACTGCAGTCATAACATGTGGGTAGAATACCATAGCTTAGCTGGGGGAGGAGGAATGCTCTAGGTAAAAGATGGTGTGGCAATCAAACCCTGCAGGACTGCCGAAGTAAAGCCTGCTCTGGATCTGGAGTATAGAGGGAGATTGCAGTGTTTGAAGAATGTATGCACGGAGCTCCATGTAGCAGCTTCTAGAATGTCCTTAGTAGGCACCCCTCTTAAGAATGCTGTAGAGGTGGCTGTAGCTCTGGTGGAATGTGGTCTGACATTGGCTGGAACAGCCTTTCCATGGAAGGAATAACAGAATCTGATGCAATGTCCAATCCATTTTGAAATAGCCCGTTTTGAAATTGCTTTTCCTTGGACTGCAGAGGCGTAAGCTACAAAAAGTTGTTCAGACTTCCTACTGGCCTTGGTTCTGTCCAGGTAGTAACGAAGTTGTCTGTGAATGTCCAAGGTATGCAACAGTCTTTCCCCCTTGTTCTCAGGATTGGGGAAGAAAGCAGGCAGATGAATTGCTTGATTTAAAGAAACCCTGGATACCACCTTTGGCATGAAAGTAGGGTTGGTCCATAATGAAACCCTGTCTCTGTGAAAAATAATAAAGGGTGGTATTGCCATTAGGGCCTGTAGCTCCAAGACCCTTCTTGCTGATGTAATTGCCAACAGGAAAGCTGTCTTCCAAGAGAGAAATTGCAAGTCAACTGAAGCTGCTGGCTCAAATGGAGGTAGAGTCAGTTTTTCTAGGACAAAATTGAGGTCCCAGGCTGGCACTGGGGCCTTTCTTGGTGGCTTAATGTTCTTGATTCACCTGAGGAATTGCCTTAGTAAAGGGTGTGAAAAAACAGGAGGATTAGTGTTGTATCTAGCTGAAAAAGCAGATGCATGTATCTTTATGGAAGAATATGAGAGGCCGTTCTTTAACATATCTGCCAAATATTCCAAGATGAGTGGGATGTTCAACAATGATGCATCATGTCCCTTGCTAGTATTCCAATTGCTGAATCTTTTCCACTTTGCTAAGTAAACTTTTCTGGTGGATGGTCTTCGAGCCTCTGTTAGTATCCGCTGAACTTCCTTGGAGAGAGATAGGCTGAAGCTATTTATGGGATCTCCCAGGCTGTTAGCTGCAGTGTCTGAAGATTTGGATGCACTGTTTCGAAGTTGTGTTGAGTCATAAGTAGAGGCCATTGGGGAAGGGCCCACCTCCTGGTGTGACATATGCTCCGTAGTAGTGGGTACCAGTGTTGTCTTGGCCAGTCCGGAGCTATTATGATTCCCTTGGGTTTCTCTGCTTTGATCTTTATTAATACTGAGGTCATAAGTGGCAGAGGTGGGAATGCATAGATTGTTAGTGAGTTCTAGTTGAATGAGAGGGCATCTATTTTCCAAGCTTTTGGATGGTATGTCCTTGTGCAGAATTTTGGTAGAAGGTGGTTGAGATAAGAGGCAAATAGGTCCACTTCTGGCTTGCCCCATGTCGAAGTGAGTTGTCTGAAGGCCTTCGGATGTAACCTCCACTCGTGTGGATCTGAGAAATTCCTGCTTAGGCTGTCCGCCAACACATGGTCTTTTCTTGGAACAAACTGGGATTGTAACTGGATGTTTAGACTCAGTGATTACTCCCAAAGATGCATTGTCAGTCTGCAAAGGGGGTAAGAGTGGGTGCCCCCTTGCTTGTTTATGTACCACATCACAGTGGTGTTTGTCTGTCCGTATCAGTAAATGGCCTTGCTTGAGTTGGTGTTGAAAAGCCTCGATGGCGTGCATTACTGCCAGCATTTCCTTTTGGTTTATATGCAGATGTGTTTCCTTTGGAGACCATTGTCCTTGTATACACCTGCCTTCCATGTGCGCCCCCCATCCAAGGTCTGAGGCGTCTGTGGTCATGGTCTGTGTTATCTGTGTTTTTTTGAATGACATACCTCTGTTGGCCTGGCTCACCGAGGCCCACCATAGGAATTCCTTTTGTAGGCATGGAATGAGCGGAATGATTGTCTCCAAGTTGTTGCTGTGTTGAGACCAAATGCTTTTTAGGTACCATTGAAGCTTTCTCATGTGTAGTCTTGCTAATGGAACCAGGAGAATGCAGGATGCCATGTAACCCAGGGCCTGTAGGAATCTCCTTGCAGTCATCTGGGTGAGTTTTGTTAAACCTTCGAAGTAATGTGTTAACTTCTCTTGCTTGTCTTCTGTCAGGTAAGCCATCTGAGAGGCTGTGTCTAGTTTGGCTCCTAAGAAGATTATTTGCTGGGATGGCTGCAGTCTTGACTTTTGGAAGTTGACTGTGTATCTCAGAGCTTGAAGTAATCGTACGACATAATCCAGGTTTTTTGTCAACATCAATTTGTCGTCCGCTTGTATGAGGCAGTCGTCCAGGTACGGGTAAATTTGTATCCCCTGGAGTCTGCAATGAGCAGTTACTGAAGCCAGGCATTTTGTGAATACTCTGGGCGCAGTAGATAAGCCAAATGGCAATGCTGAGAATTGATAATGCTCTGGCCCTGCAAGAAATCTGAGGTATCTTCTGCAGCTGTGTCTGATAGGGACATGCAGGCATGCCTCCTTGAGGTCCAGAGTAATCAGCCAAGACCCCTTGCCCAGCATGGGAAGGAGTTGCTGTAGAGTCAGCATTTTGAACTTTGGTACTATGAGAAAGGTGTTTAATGCGGACAAGTCCAGTATTGGTCTCCATTGAGATTCTTTTCTTGGAACAAGGAACAGTCTTGAGTAAAACCCCTGGTCTTGTTCTTGTTGTGGAACTCTTTCTATTGCTTTCATCCGAGTCAGCAGAGTGATTTGCTTGATAGCCTCTGCCCTCTGGTTTTGTGGTAGGTTTGGCATGCCTTGTTTTCTTGGTAAGGTATGAAAATGAAACCTGTACCCTCGGTCTACGTCCAAAATCCATTTGTCCGTCAGTCTGTGCCAATTTTCTGCAAACAGAGATAATTTCCCGCCTAGGGGAGCTTCTATTTGTTCCCTGGTAGGCGGTAGTAGAGGAAAGTCATTGAGATTGTGGTTGTGGGGCAGGTGAAACCCCTGCGTCAATTCTTTGGTTTCCTGGCTGCCACTGTCGTCCCCTGTAAGGGCCTCTGTATTGGCCTCTTCCTCGGCCACGTCTGTTCTTACCCCTTTGAAACTTTTCTGTATTAGGAAAGGACCAGTTTTTAGAAGGCCAATTCCTACTGAATCTGGGGGGTTGAACTTGGAGGAAATCTTTCACCGTCTGAACTGATTTTGCTTTTTCTTCGATGGTCTTTAACATATCCTTAGCATTTGCACCAAAAAGCTTGTTCTTTTCCAAAGGTGCATCCAGAAGTTTTGCTTTTACATGATCTGGTACAGGTTGATCTTTTAACCAAGCATGTCTACGAATGACTGCCCCTGTCATAGCTGCCCTACATGAAGCTTCCAGCGCATCATATCCACACTGCAGGAAGTGATTGCTTACTTGCTGAGTGTTATGTACAGCTTCCTGCAAAGTCTTCCTGTCTAAAGGATCAGGAGTGGCTAAAGTTTTTTGTAAATCTTCTAAAAGGTAGTCCTGATATTGTAACATATGAAAAAGGCAATTTAAAGCTCTCATAGATAAGGTAGTGGGTGTGTAAACCTTTTTACCCCATCTCTCTAATGACCTGGCCTCCCTGTTGGAGGGCAAAGGATTTTTAGAGGTGGAGGCTGAAACTCCTTTAGGCCCCTGTGAAATAGTTTCCAAATCAGCAGAATGGGCCCTAAATAAATGGGAATGAGTTTCTGGGACCCTGTAATACCCGTCTGGCTTGGCTGGAGCAGGAGGAAGAGAATCAGGGGTAGCACTAGAGTCAGAATATAGATCATCCAGAACATCAAGTACAGGAGGAATAGCTAAGGGCCTGTGCTGGGGCTTCTTAAGGAAAGTCCTCAGGCATTTCCTAGACTCAGAATATTCCTGACCTTGCCACTCGAAATGTTCCCTCATGGTGTGCAGAACTTCCCCAAAAGAAATATCCTCAGGAGGTGAGGCCGAGGGGATGGAATCTTCTGCATCCGAGTCCTCATAGGTCTGGAAAAGCTCTTCCTGGCTATCAGAGTGGACGGAGCCTTCAGAGTCTTCATCTGAAGGAATAGGTTCAGAGGGTTCAACCCTGGACCTTTTATCAGGAGGAGGCTGAGATCCTCTCTCAGGATGGGCCTGTGAACCTCTAATCATGGAAATTAAATCAGCAGCCATGGACATAATTTGTGTCTCTGGAGTAGGCTGAGGAAAGGATTTAGAAGTAACATGCTTTGTTTTGCTGGCTGCCTTAGCCCTAGCGTGCAGGAGTGACCTTGTCTATAGCAATGGTCTCGGGCATTTCCTTGGTTTCGGTATCCGGAGGAAAATCGATAACAGGCGGAGTGATGTCCGGAATCGGAGTCGTCGGTAATGCGGTGTCTTCGGTTCGGAGCGGTGGAGAGACCGTCTCAGAGGGAACCAGAGCACTCGTGCTAGGTTTTGGCGTGGAGTCGGTGGTAGACGTGGGCCGAGGATGTCGGTCCCGGTCTTTACGCTTTTTGGGAGTTTGCGATGTCGGAAGATCCGACGGCATGTTGTAAGCAAATTTATCGGCAAAAAAGTCTTCAGCGAACTCCGCCCGGCGCCTGAGAGTGCGCTTGTTGAAGCGAGCACAGGCTACACAGGCCG
Source organism: Protopterus annectens (assembly GCF_019279795.1). NCBI lineage: Eukaryota > Metazoa > Chordata > Ceratodontiformes > Protopteridae > Protopterus > Protopterus annectens. The sequence continues at coordinate 1,936,652,894 of NC_056741.1, forward strand.
AGACGTCGTGGTCTGGGCCCAGGCAAGGGAGACAGTAAGAGTGGAAATCCTTATGAGGTATTTGTTTACCACAAGAAAGACAACTGTTAACTTTTTCAGTTATTTCTGACATCAGCTGAGGCAAGAAAAGGTCCCCAATGGGGTACTTAGCTTTTTTGATGACTTCGGATCGAAAAATACAGGAGCTGACCGACTGGCACTTGCGAACTGCTTCTGCTTCGGGCACCGCGCGGCAAGAAAGACTGAAGAAAATGGCGTCGGCTGATGCTTATATACTCCAGCCGCTCTGACGTCGGAGAGAAATGCGACATCAGTAGACGTCGGACCCAGACTTTGGAATCCGGCCGACCGAGGGCTGCCTGAGGCAGGACAACCCACATGTTATGACTGCAGTTGCATTCTTGAAGGACATCTGACAGACCTAACAGTTGGTGTGGAAGAAGTATAAACCATTTTACCCCATCTATCCAAGGTCCTAGATTCCCTGTCAGAAGGAACAGGATTTTTAGCAACCGTGGCTTTAACACCCTTAGGGCCCTGAGAAATAATCTCTGGATCAGCAGTAGGATTGCTGAAAAGGAAATGATGAGAATCAGGAACTCTATAATACCGGTCAGGCTTTCTGGAGCAGGAGGAACAGAATTAGGAGTCAAAGAATTCTCCATGAAAACAATCAACAACTTCCAAAACCAGAGGGATAGCCAAAGGCTTATGCTGAGGCAAATCCAAGAACTCCCTAATCCGATTCTTACACTGAGGGTAGTCCTGACTTTCCCATTTGAAATGCTCCCTAAGAGTATTCAAAGTATCCCCAAAAGAAAAATTTTCTGGAGGGGAGGCAGAATGGATGGAGTCTTCTGCATCAGAATCCTCAAAGCCAGAAAAAAGCTGAAAGTTTCCTTCTTCATCAGCAAAGGTGCTGGAAACCTCTGAGGCAGACAAAACTTCTGGGGACAATTCCCTAGCCTTCTTAGGAGGAGGTGGCTGACAGCCTCTGATAAGAGTTAAGAGATCATTAGCCATCTTAATCTGAGATGGAGGCATTTGAGGGGAGGCCAACGCCTGCTTTGGAGTATATTTTCAGCTGGAAGGCCTGCTAGAAAGCCGGAGGGACTCGGGGAGGCCTATCCACTGCAGAAGTGTGAACCGAAGTTGGCCTGGATCTGGTCTCTGGTCAGAGAAAAGATGCCCGAGAAGACGGTGCCTGCTTATCGGCTCCGGATCCATCAGAGGTGACGACTGGCGAAGGGTCCAAAGACGAGGTAAAAGCCCGTGGAATGAAGGACTCACAAAAGTTCTCCGCAGACGCCTGCTGCTGAATATCTGCGGACTGCAAGGGCAATGAAAGCACCTCACTGGCTACCACTGGACCGACAACCAATTTAACAGGGACGTCGTCAGTTAATTTGACCCTAAGCCTGTCACGGTCCTTATCCTTGTGCTTCTTAGGAACATCCAAAGTCAGGAGACCAGAAGACGTCATACCGACAAACTTAGGCCAAACTCCGAAATGCTTGAACAAGATCCTAGCTCTACGGTGAATGGTAAGCGGGTTGAAAGAAGCACAGAGAACGCAATTAGGGACGGCGTACTCAAGGCCCAAACAAGTGATGCAAAAGGAGTGAAAATCACGGTGCGGAATCTGTTTTCCACAGGCAAGACTGTTAACTTTCTCTGACATTCGTTAAAGCAAGAAAAGAGGGTCCCCAACGGGGTACTTATCTGAGGATGTCTTCAACTAAACAGTCGGGAATACAACAAGAAGGCACTCTGCCAACTGGCACTAGTGCAAAATGCTTCTGCTTCGGGCTCTGCGGCAAGAAAGACTGAGGAAAAGGCGTCGGCTGCCTTCCTTTGTACCCGATGTCCTGACGTCAGGCTTAAACTGAAGGCAGCCGACATCATACACCAAGGACTTTGGTATTCTGGCCGACTGTGGGCTACTGGGAGCCAGATAACCCATTTGTAAGGGTTGCAACAGTGAAACACGATGAAAATCTATAGGCCCAAACAAGATGGAGCCAAAGGGGGCAATGATAAAGGACTGTTTAAAGGGCTCCGCAACGTCACACAGCCTCATCCAGGCATGGTGCCCTATGGCAACGCTGGAACTGGCCGCCCGTAAAGTGCCCTCTGCGGGATATCAGCCTCATGTATGCATTAGCCAGTGACTGAAGGGTGGCCAGCCTGGAGGAAAAGGTCTTCTCTTCCTCCGCAGACATGGACTTGGGGGACAAGCTAGAAAGTTCCTTCACCAAATCCCTTTGTAGCTTTGTAAAATGCGATAGGTAGTTCAATGCCATCAAGGTACAAGTGAAATAGGCAAAAACTCTTTCCCCAAAGTCAAATGCTTGCGATTGTCTGTTTGGAGGGCGGACAAATGAGCTCTTTTGTGCGAGCTCCTGCTTGGTAGTTGCTGCAACAACCATAGCATCTACGGGGATACCTTTGGTCCAAAAACTCATCTGAAGCGGCACTCAAAATCTTGTCCACTTACATGGAGATCGGCTCTACCGTATCTGGCTCCTTCCATGCCCTAGTCGACACTAGCTCGATAAGGGGGTTGGGTGGGGGGAGACACCCAGGTGGTAGATAGGCCATACCCGAAAGCCTTGCACAGAACAGATCCTTCCAGGGAAGGGTTTTGGGCAGACCAGCCACCTCTCTGGAGTAGGATTTATAAAGTGCCTCCCAAAGCAGACTTCAGTGGATGGCGATCTGGGGACACTTCTTCCTCAAAATTGGTGTCAGTGTTGCGGGATTCCTCAGGGGGAATCCATGTGCCTCCTCATACACTTTCTTCCAGGGGATCTCTTCACTGGGACGCTCTAGGGTGGTGTCGGAAGAGTCTCAGGGATCCGCAATAGGGGGATTGTGGAAGCTTTCCGGGTCCAGCTGTTCATGAGGCAGACTTGAGGCCTCAGGCACCAGACCAGAATGGGGAGCAGGAGGTTCCAAGGAGGTGCGTGCCAGGGCTCTCCCAGGGTGGGAGAGAACTCTTTCCACCACCTTGAAAGCAGAAAGGCTCCGACCCTCCAAAAGCAGTTCCATTTGGAGGCTGAAGTCACTGAAGCAGATGCCTCCTGCTCCAAAGGGGGAGTTGGAGCCGAGCTGTTGAAGGTCGATGTCCCAAGTCAAAGAGAGCTCGGAAAACTTCGAAGTCGATGTTAACCCTGCAGAGCTGACCTCAAAGCTACAGCTCCGAGACACACTCAGAGCAGACAAGGTTGTGGCTGAGCGTGTCGAGGAAAGAGAGTTGAAGAAGGGATCTCAATCGAATCTGACTCCCTGATGCCGGAGATCAACGGAACCAAGGGCTCTGACACCGAAGGATGGGTTGGAGAAGGAGCAACTGGTCAGAATGGGGACCCCTCAAGGATCCAGATGTGAATAGCGCGGACACAAGCCCCATCTGGATCTGGGCTTCGAGGAACTGCCTCACCAATCTGCCCATGTTCTTGGAAGTAAGGCTTCAGGAAGACCTAGAAGAAGTGGATTGGGGGGGGGGGGGCTCAGAGACTTCTTGGGCGAATGGGAGGGAGACCTCCTGGACAGTCTGGCCGGCACCGAGATTGGGAACAAAATGGATGTCAGAACAGCCAAGGAAGTAGCACTTGGTCCCAAAGCCACAGAGGAAGATTGGGGCATAGGAGAGGAGTTAGGAGTAGAGGATCCCGGGTCAGGTCAGAGTGGGTCGGTTCAGAGACTCTTGGAGAATTCTTGGGTGGCTCAGAGGAGGACTCCATGAGCAAGTGCTTCCTGCTATCCTGGGCCTCCCGGGACTTCCTGGAGAAGGGGAGGTTGAGCCCCCAAAGTGGAAGGGAAGCGTGAAGAGGAAGATGGAGGGCGCAAGCCCTTGAGGGCATGCTTGCTCCTCCTATCTGCCAGGGCCCTAGGGTGGAACCCCTTGCAATTCTCACAGTGGGTGTTCAAATGTGCAGGCCCAAGGCAGTAAACGCACTCCCTGTGGGCAGACAGTGGGATCTTATGCCCACCGGATCAGCCACAAAAAAGGTTAAGAAAAGGAGAGGATAGAAAAGGAAAGATTTTTTTACTAGAAGGATAGGAAAGGGATTATGGCTTGAGAAAACCCAATTAAAGAGCAATGAAAGTCAGAATAAACAACTAGCAGAAAGACAGAGGTAGAAGAGGAAGGCAGTACAAAAAATATTTAAAAATGTAACACACACACTCGAATAATAACAGAGAAGCTCAGAGACCAGAAACCTTGCTGCTGAAAAGACGCATGGCAAATGAGATCTGAGGTAGTGTGCGTGTGTGTGTGTGTGTGTGTGTGAGGGGGGTATTATGGATAGAAGGGAGGAGCTCACATCTGGAATCTCAAGCTTGAAGTGTGGCCAGTTGGTTCAGAGAGTTGGAACAGAGGCCCCTCAGGTTAATGGAAATGAAGATAACATCAGATCAAGATAATGAGGCCACTGAAGGAGACCTGGAATGTTGGCATCTTTCAAAAAAAGGGGATGTCGCTCAGGAATGGACCGGATCTAAAGGGGGCACATACCTAGACTGAGGTAAATGTTTTGGATATGAGGCTATTGGATCTGATTAAGCAGACTGAGCATCCAACACTGATGGATCAGAAGATTTAGTCTTTGGCATTGACTTTTCTGAAACTTTTCAAGCGGGTACCATGGTCAGATCAGAGGATTGAGTGAAAGATCCAGATGGATCAGACAGCCTTTTTCCTTGCTCTTTTATGTCAGGCTTGGAGAGCTGAGCCCCAGATAGTGATTCTAAGGAGGTCGTAGGGAGAAGACCTTCCAGAATAAGTTTATTTTTGTGGTCTACGAAAGCACAGGGATTAAACGCTTTGCAGATCTCACAAATGAGCAAGGCCCACACAATAAACACACAAATCATGTGCATCAGAAAGTGAAATCTTGTGCCCATGCTGCTTACACTTTTTATAGCCTGAAGGTTTTTCAGCCATCTTAATGAGATATCCACTATACAGAATAAAGAACCTTTTTTAAGAAAAGAAAGGAGAAAAGAAATAACCAACTATAATAATTGGGAGGGGAAAGGCAAATACCAAAAATGATAATTTAGAAATACACTACAACAGTGTAGGATAAAGAGAAAGCAATTTGCACAAGGCCAGAAAAATAAAAGTAATCAAGTATTAATTCACTTAACTAATGCTCGAGAGCTTACAGCAACCATATCTGTACACAAAGGGGGCAAATGAGATCTGAGGTACGTTAGGGGAATAGAACATTATGGGTAAAGGAGAAGCTCAAGAGTTCTGGTAGCCACAAGCTGTAAAAAGTGGCAGAGTTGGATCTGAACCAACTGTTAAGGAATGAATGAAAATTGACATCAGATACATATTTTTCTACCTCCCAACTGATTCCTAGAAAAAGGTCTTTGAGTAGCAAAAGAATGTACGCCCATGGTAGACAGGGTCTTTCCCTCTTGCTCACATCTGCACAGTATGTTCTTTACCTTGGGGCTAAATAATGAAGAGTCATCAAAGGGAGCACTGAAGAATGAAGACTGGAAGGGCCCCACAAAATCATAGTCAAATACACCTGAACCCACTGGCCGTGCTACATGGGAGATCAGCCTCATGGACTCATTAGAAATTGACAGCAGGGTGGCCTGTGGAGAGATTATTTTGGCCTTCAGCTGACATGGGCCCAGAAAGAGATATGGAAAGTTCTTTGGTCAAATCTATTTGTAATCTTGTAAAATGTGTTCAGGTAATTCAGTGACTTGAGTGCAAAGGTCACCGAAGCATACACACGCTTACCAAATCTGCCCAAGGCCCTGGAATTCCTATTGGCGATGGACAGAAGAGCTATGTTTCGCAAGCTCTTTTGGTGGCTGCCACCACAACCATGACATCAACTGGGACTCCCTTGCTAGAATGCGCCCAAGTTATTAGGAAGAGCTAAAATTTTATCAAGTCAGTTAGGGATCGGCTCCACAGTATCCAGTTCCCTCCACACAAGGTGAGAAATGAGATCTACGAGGTCATCACTCGGGGCAGTCACCCAAGTAGTAGCCGAAACCCACCAGGAACACCAATTCTTCTTAGAAGGTGGTATCGGAGGACCAACCATCTTTTTGTTTTAGGAGCTCAAGAATGTCTCCAAAGGAGATGTCTTCATGTGGAGATTTGGGAGACCCTTCCCCTTCATGGAAATCAGTGCACTCTGTCAATTACTGAGGGGAATCTAGGTGTCTCCTTCTATACATCATCTTCCAAGGGACTTTCTCAGTGGTGTGGCCTGAGGAAGTACCAGAAGAGATGTGATGTCCTGAGGGTACAACTGGAGACATGATCGGGCTGGCTGTCCCAGTGGGATGGATGAACATGGCTCAGAGCAGAGAACCGAGGGAGGTAAAGTTGTCTGATCCAATGAAGGAAGGGATGTCCTTTTGGCAGATAAAGAGAAAGCCCACTCCATAACCTCAAAAGTAGGGTGCCGGGGGAAACCAAAGTCGATGGCAAAAGAGCCTACAATTCCTGAATCATCTGTTCCTGCAACCCCACAGGCACTCCATTTGAGGAAAGAGTTGGACGTAGGCTGTCCAGAGCCAAAGCCGATGAATGGGAGAGATGGCTTCGATAGCTTTGGAGGCAGCCCCAACCCCCCCAGATCCGGTGCCAAAGCTTCAGCTCCAAGAGTCATCCAGCTCTGAAAGAATCGGGGCTGGGCAACTCAGGGAAGTTACAAGAGTTGAAGAACAGACTGTTTTTGACTCAGACGGCTCCAAAACAGTGGGACAGATGGGAGAAGGAGAGACAGAGGAGGAGGTGGACAAAGGTTGCCTCATGGAACCGGTGCGAGTCTGAGCTAGGAGCAAACCTATCTGGATTTCAGCTCTAAGAAATTTTCCTCATCGTCTTATCTACATCAGCATCAGATAAGCTTCTGGAAGCTATTAGAGAATATGTGGAGGATGGAGGTCTTGAATGCCTGCAGGGGAGAGGTGAAGGGAGCAGAGTAGTGACTGGATCTGGCAGAAGCCAAGGGCTGACTTAGATTTTGAAACAAATCGGAGCCAAAGTGGTCTGATCTGATTTATTTAGACATCTTATTTGGTGGCTCCGCTGAAGACGCCAATAAGATGTGCGATCTACTGATCTCTTGTGCAAGTCTTTGTCCTTGGAAGCAGACTGACTTTCCCATTTCCAGTTTTTAGAAGTGGTTTGAGCCCCAGCTAATGAAGCATAAATAGAATGGACAAGACCCTTCAACATTAATTTGTTTCTTTGATCATTAAGGGCTCTTGAAATGAACCCATAGCAAACTGTGCAATCTGCATCTAAATGAGCAAGTCCCCAACAACGTACGCATTTCCCTGTGGGAATCCGAGATAGGGATTTTATGTCCATAGGTAATGCATTTTTTAAAACTGGTAGGCTTGAAAGAAATAGTGGAGAAAATCCATAAAAAAATAGAAAATTATTAAAGGAAGAGCTAACTAAAGCTGTGAGGGTTGAGAGGGTGGCTTAATGGCTAAGGTGTTTGCCTTACAAACACAAGGTGCAGGGTTTGAGTCTCACAAGTGATAATTGGCTAAGCTTAAAATGGCTCGCAATGGCAGTTAGCTTAGTACTAAACTATGAACCTATGAACTATGAATACACTCGAACATCTACATTAGGTTGGGAGGGTGGCCTAATGGTTAAGGTGTTTGCCTTACAAACACAAGGTGCAGGGTTTGAGTCTCACAAGGGATAATTGGCTAGGCTTAAAACAGTTCGCAAGGGCAGTTAGCCTAGTACTAACCTATGAACCTATGAACTTAATGAGGTGGGAGGATGGCATAATGGTTAAGGTGTTTACCTTACAGATACAAGGTGCAGGGTTTGATTCTCACATGGGGTAATTGGCTAGGTTTGAAATGGCCCACAAAGGTAGTTAGCCTAGTACTAATCTATGAACCTATGTGTGTGTGTATACATACCTATATACATATCTAGATATATATATATATATATATATATATATATATACATAAAATATATAAATAAAAAGAAAGCAGAAACAAAAAGAAAAGAACTACCAACAATGATAGTGTAAGGAATACTCGGAGAAAGAAAATCATTAAAACAGCATACCAACAATGGTACTACGGAGAAGTACTGAGAAAAACAGTAGCAGCTAAAGAGAGAAATCAGCTAGAGAAACTAGCAAGAAGTTGAGAGGTAGGAGAAAGTGAAATTAAGAATAGGAATAAAGTTTGTTTAAATGTAACTCAGAAAAAAACAATCCTCTTTCACCTGGCTGAAATGGTGCGAGAGTAAAAAGACAAAATAAAACAGCAATCCAAACGACATTTATTAGAGTGGCTAGAATGTGTTCAACACTTGACAGACTTGTTAGCGAGATGGAAGTACTTACTAATTTTTTTAGGAACAGAGGTTACCCAGAAAAATTAGTTTTGGATATGTATAAGTTTGTAAAGGAGAATTGGGGGGTTAAATATATTCCACTATTGGGTAACCCGATGAGGACTAGTGAGGAGACAGTCAACTCCGATGGACACACAAGTAGTATGGTATTAACTTTTGGTTGTTACAGCCAAAAAGTTAAAGATATTTTAAGTAAGAAATGGGTCCTTTTTAGAGCTAATAATGAAGTTCTACCAATTTTGGTAAACGACTCAACTTTTGTGTTCAAAACTAATGTGAATTTAAAATTCCTGTTTGAACATTCTATTCTTTTTAGAGGTGTACCTGGGAAAGGTACTACTGGATGTGGGCATTGCAATTACTGTAAATCCATTCTTAAAGATTCACTATTGAATATACGTGAATATGGGGTTAGGATAAATACAGTTGTGGGCAATTGTGATACTAAAGGTTGTGTCTATTTGGCGTTGTGTCAATATTGTTCTAGTTTTTACATAGGGAAAACCGAAAGGACACTTCGTAGAAGAATGTATGAACATTTATACGTCATTAGACAGAAAAACACAAATAATGCCCTTTTTAGACATTTAAATAGTAATCCATGTTGCACAAAGTTTTTATTTGGCATTTCAGAAATTGTTTACAAGGATTTTAGGGGGGGTTGACTGGGCGAATACATTAGAAATAGCTGAAATGAAATGGCAAATACGATTAAATGCCACCCACACCCCCGGTATTAATGAATTTATATCTATCATGCCATTTTTAAAGTATAGAGCCTTGACACACTGAATTAATGGTGTTATTTAATATTTTTAAAGTATTTTTTAAATTCTTTATATATATTTGTATAAATTAAATTGTTTATTTTTTTTTAAATTCTATCACATGTATTGATCAAAGTGATTTGATTGGTTGCATTTTATTTTTAAATGGGGGCTTTTGGAAAAGCAATTGGTTCTGATGAAGTCCAGGCTTCTTGGAAGAAAGCGCTTGGATGTATTCTTTGAATAAATATGCTGCAAAGTACAGTTTTGTACCTACCATAAATGTAGATGTCCGATAGACATGCAACTGCAGTCATAACATGTGGGTTGTCCTGCCTCAGGCAGCCCTCGGTCGGCCGGATTCCAAAGTCTGGGTCCGACGTCGGCTGATGTTGCATTTCTCTCCGACGTCAGAGCGGCTGGAGTACATAAGCATCAGCCGACGCCATTTTCTTCGGTGTTTCTTGCCCCAGATGCCAGGTGCCCTCCAAGGAAGGCTGTAATCAAATTGGAAGACAAAAACAAGATTCCAAACAAATAAATGAGCAATAAAACAAATACACCATAACAGATATCCCCAGCTAAGAGTAACAGGGATAGGAGTGGATCCTAGGCATAGAGGGGTATGGAGGGAGGGAAAATCCGACTGCAGTTGCATGTCTATCGGACATCTACATTTATGGTAGGTACAAAACTGTACTATGTCCTTCAAGAATGCAACTGCAGTCATAACATGTGGGTAGAATACCATAGCTTAGCTGGGGGAGGAGGAATGCTCTAGGAAAAAGATGGTGTGGCAATCAAACCTTGCAGGACTGCCGAAGCAAAGCCTGCTCTGGATCTGGAGTATAGAGGGAGATTGTAGTGTTTGGAGAATGTATGCACGGAGCTCCATGTAGCAGCTTCTAGAATGTCCTTGGTAGGCACCCCTCTTAAGAATGCTGTAGAGGTGGCTGTAGCTCTGGCGGAATGTGGTCTGACATTGGCTGGAAAGTACAGTTTTGTACCTACCATAAATGTAGATGTCCGATAGGCATGCATCTGCAGTCCTTACAAATGGGTTGTCCTGTCGTCAGGCAGCCCTTCGGTCGGCCGGATTCCAAAGTCTGGGTCTGGCCTCGGCTGGTGTCGCACTTCACCCGACGTCATAGCTGCAGTTCTTCGGGTATAAAGGCATCAGCCGACGCCATTTTCCTCAGTGTTTCTTGCCCCAGATGCCAGGTGCCCTCTAGGAAGGCTAAATTTGGATAAATGCAAATGGTTCCAAATAGTAGAGAGCAAACAACAAATAAGCATGTATGTACATATATACAAACAAATACACCATAATAGATTCCCCCAGCTAGCTACAAGATGGGCAAATACCCTAGGAGTACCACAGAGGGGAAGGTGGGTGGGTAATCCTGACTGCAGATGCATGCCTATCGTTCATCTACATTTATTGTAGGTACAAAACTGTACTATGTCCTTCAAGGATGCATCTGCATTCCTTACAAATGGGTAGAATACCACAGCCAAACTGGGGGAGGAGGAGAAATAAGATTATGGTGTAGTTAAGATCCCTTGCAAAACAGCAGTGGCAAAACCTGCTCGGGATCTGGAGTATAAGGGTAAGTTATAATGCTTGGCAAATGTATGCACGGAGCTCCAAGTAGCAGCCTCTAAAATGTCTTTGGTAGCCACTCCTCGTAAAAAAGCTGTGGTAGTGGCTGTAGCCCTTGTAGAGTGAGGCCTGATGTTTTCTGGAGTTTTCTTCCCATGGTAGGAGTAACAAAATCTAATGCAATTTCCTATCCACTTAGAGATTGTCTGTTTTGAAATTGCTTTTCCTTCCATTCCTGTTGCATATGCTACCAGTAGCTGGTCAGTTTTTCTATTGCTCTTGGTCCTGTCCAGGTAGTAACGTAATTGTCTATGTACATCCAAGGTATGCAACAGCCTTTCTCCCCTGTTCTGTGGGTTGGGGAAGAATGTAGGTAGGTGGATAGCTTGATTTAAAGATACCCTGGAGACCACCTTTGGCATAAAAGTAGGATTAGTTCTCATGGACACTATCTTGATGGAAGATCAGGAAGGGCTGTACTGCCATTAATGCCTGTAGCTCAGATACCCTTCTTGCTGAAGTGATTGCAAGCAGGAAAGCAGTCTTCCATGATAAGTACTGTAATTCTGCTGTTGCTGCTGGCTCGAAAGGAGGGAGTGTCAACTTTTCTAGCACAAAGTTCAAGTCCCATGCTGGCAATGGTGGCTTCCTAGGTGGTTTTACATTTTAATTCCTCTCAGAAACTGCCTGAGCAGAGGATGTGAGAAGACTGGAGGATCCAAGTTGTATTCTGCTGAAATAGCTGATGCATGAAACTTAATGGAAGAATAGGACAGGCCGTTGTGGAAGAGCTCTGCCAAGTATTCCAGGATGTTAGCTATGTTTACCAGTGACACATTCTCTCCTTTTGCAGTACTCCAAATGAGGTATCTTTTCCATTTTGCTGAATAATTTTTTCTTGTTGAGGGTCTGCGAGCCTCCAAGATAATGTCTTTAACCCTTTGAGATAAATCTGGGTTATTTGGTCTTATGCAATGTTCCAGGCAGCCAGCTGCAATGTTTTCAGGTTTGGATGCAGGGTTTTGAAGTTGTTCTGTGTTAACAGCAAGGGAACTAGGGGCAGAGGCCATATTTCTGGTAGTCCCCATTTCCCTGTAATGGTTTTGAAAATGTCCGGATGCAGCATCCATTCGTGGGCATCCGTGGTAGTTCTGCTTAGGATGTCTGCTAGTATATTTTGTTTTCCTGGCACAAAAATTGCTTGTAACTGAATGTTGAAGCTCAGTGCCACATTCCAGAGGTCCATTGCCATCTGGCATAGAGGGTATGAATGTGTGCCTCCCTGTTTGTTGATGTACCACATAACTGTGGTGTTGTCCGTCCTTATCAGCAGTTGACCCTGTCGAAGAAATGGTCTGAATGCCTGAATTGCCAGTTTTACTGCCAGCATTTCCTTTTGATTTATGTGTAGGTGCAGCTGGTCTTGAGTCCATAAGCCTTGTATGCACTTGTCCAGCATGTGTGCCCCACAACCGAGGACTGAGGCGCCTGTTGTGATGGTCTGGCTTGGTTGAGTGCTGTGGAAGGGCAGTCCCTTGTTTGATTGACAGGCCTGAGCCCACCATTGGAATTCTTGCTTCAGGCATGGAATTATTGGAATTTGGGTTTCTAGGCTGTGCTTGTGCTGAGACCATAAATTCCTTAGGTACCACTGTAACTTTCTCATATGTAGTCTGGCATGTGGAATCAATATTATGCAGGATGCCATGTAACCGAGAGCTTGCAGGACTTTTCTTGCTGTTAGCTGGTTCTGCTTTGTTAGTGCCATGAAGTAGAAAGGGAGTTGCTCCTGTTTTTCTACTGTCAAGAATGCCATTTGTTTTGATGTGTCCAGATCTGCACCCAAGAAGGTTATCCTTTGGGATGGTATCAGCCTTGACTTTTTTATATTGACTGTGTATCCCAGGGCTTGTAGTAGATGAATGACCCTTTGTAAATCTTTTGTTAATTTGTTTTTGTTGTCCGCTTGTAACAGGCAGTCGTCCAGGTAAGGGTAAATTTGAATTCCCTGAAGTCTGCAATGAGCAATTACTGATGCCAGGCATTTCGTGAATACTCTGGGCGCAGTAGATAAGCCAAAGGGCAATGCTGAGAATTGATAATGCTCTGATCCTGCAAGAAATCTGAGGTATCTTCTGCAATTTGGTCGTATGGGGACGTGCAGGTATGCCTCCTTGAGATCTAGAGTTACCAGCCAAGACTCCTTGCCCAGCATGGGAAGAAGCTGCTGTAGGGTCAGCATTTTGAATTTTGGAACAATGAGGTATGTGTTTAAAGCGGACAGGTCGAGAATAGGTCTCCATTGGTTTTCTTTTCTTGGTACTAGGAAGAGTCTGGAGTAAAATCCTTGCCCTTGTTCCATAGATGGTACCCTTTCTACAGCTCTCATCCTTAATAAGTGAGTTATTTGTTGTAGAGCTTCTGCCTTCTGATTTGGAGGTAGGTTTGGCATTCCTCTCTTCCTTGGTAGAGTATGGAAGTGAAACCTGTAACCTTGGTCTATTGTCTGTAAAATCCATTTGTCTCCGGTGATGTAATGCCAGTTTACTGAAAATAAGGCTAGCTTCCGCCTAAGGGTGCCTCTAGTTGTTCCCTGGTAGGCGGTGCCAGAGCCAAGTCACTGTGATTGTCCTGTGGAAGTGGTGGTGGCTGGATCTGTGGCTGTACCTCGCTGGTTGTTAGCCTGCCACTGACGTCCCCTGTAGGCACCTCTGGATTGACCCCTGCCTCGAGCGCCTATTCCTGCCTCTCGGAGCTCTGGAGGTGTCTGGAAAGGACCAATTCTTGGAAGTCCAGTTCCTGCTAAACCTTGGAGGCTGGACCTGCAAGAAATCCTTGACTGTCTGGACTGATTTTGCTTTCTCTTCCACCTTCTTCAGCACCTGCTGTGCAGGGAGCCAAACAAATTGAGCTTATCCATGGGAGCATCTAGGAGCTTTGATTTAACATGGTCTGGTAAGGACTGCTCTTTTAACCATGCATGTCTTCTGATCACTGTGCCAGTCATGGCTGATCTAAAGGAAGCCTCCAGTGCATCATAGCCGCATTTTAAGGAATGATTACTGACCTGCTGAATGTTATGTACCATTTCCTGTACAGATTTTTTGTCTAATGGTTCATCCGAGGACAGTTTTTAGTTAACTGGTCTAACATAAATTCCTGATACTGAATCATGTGGAATTGACAGTTCAAGGCCCTAGCTGAAAGAGTAGCAGAAGTGTAAACTTTTTTACCCCATCTCTCTAAGGCCCTAGATTCCCTTTCAGAGGGGAGGGAGTTTTTGGTAGAGGTAGCTGCTACAGCCTTGGGTCCCTGGGAGATAGTTTCGGGATCTGCAAAAGGGGCCTTATACAAATGATAATGTGTGTCCGGAATCCTGTAGTACCTATCGGGCTTAGCAGGGGCCAGAGGAAGAGAATCAGGAGCAGTACAAGCATCATTAAAAGCATCATCCACAACAGTAAGTACTGGAGGAATGGCTAAAGGCCTATGCTGTGGCAAATGCAAAAAGGTTCTAAGCCTTTTCCTAGAGTCTGAAAAATCCTGGCCCTGCCATTGAAATTGTTCCCTCATAGCATGCAAGGTTTCCCCAAAAGAAAATTCCTCAGGTGGCGAGGCGGAAGGAATGGACTCTTCTGCATCGGAGTCCTCATAAGGAGAAAAAGGGCCCTCTGGAGGGTTTGAATTATCTGATTCATCAGAGGAGCCATCTGAAGAAACTGGCTCAGGGGGCTCTACTCTAGTCCTCACATCTGTGGTTTAGATTGCTGTTTTATTTTGTCTTTTTACTCACGCACCATTTCAGCCAGGCGAAAGAGGACTGTTTTTTTCTGGTCTCTTTCTGCCTTTTTTACATCGTTGGTTAAATGTAACTCAACTATTTTGAAAATAACAATAGAAATAAAAATAACTCCCAAAGCTCAAGAGCGACAGCATCCACCCTTCTCTGGAGGTGGGTGAGAGGCCCTGTCTGGATGTGGTTGGGATCCCCGGATCAAGAAAATGAGATCCTCTGCTAGACTAAGCATTTGTGAACTAGAGCTAGGCCTGTGAGAGGGGGTCTTAGCAGGCACAGTTTTGGTAGTTTTTGCTGCTTTGGCCCTGGCAAAGGCCTTAATTGACATGGATGCAGGAGGCCTAGCAGCTCCACGTGCAGGGGTAGAAATATCCAAAGGGATAGTATCAGATAAATCCTGTGAACCTGCAAGAGCAGGTGGGATTTCAGTAGCAGATTCAGCCAAGCTGGATGAGGCCTCGGTGAGTGGCAAGCTTTCAGCCGAAGGAAGAACCGTGGACTCGGTTTCAGCCGAAACCGAGACACTCGCGGTTGGCTTAACCGCGGTTTCGGCCGAAACCGCGGACCGCGAGTGTCGGTCCTTTTCCTTGCGCTTTTTAGAAATTTGCGTAGTCGGAGTACCCGACGGCATAATGTAAGCAAAAGCGGAGCCGAAAAACTCTTCAGCAAATTCCGACCGACGTCTAAGCGTCCGTCGGTTGAAAGAAGCACAGGCTAGACAAGCTGCTACGTCATGGTCTGGGCCTAAGCAAGGTAAGCAGTAAGAGTGGAAATCTTTATGAGGTATTTGTTTCCCACAAGTTACAGTTATTCACTTTTTCTGACATCGGCTGAGGCAAGAAAGAGTCCCCAACGGGGTACTTAGCTTTTTAGAAGTCTTCGAAGTAGTATTCGGTAGTAGTAATTTCTGGTTCTGACCGACCGGCACTTGCGAACAGCTTCTGCTTCGGGCGCCACGCGGCAAGAAATACTGAGGAAAATGGCGTCGGCTGATGCCTTTATACCCGAACAACTGCAGCTATGACGTCGGGTGAAGTGCGACACCAGCCGAGGCCAGACCCAGACTTTGGAATCCGGCCGACCGAAGGGCTGCCTGACGACAGGACAACCCATTTGTAAGGACTGCAGATGCATCCTTGAAGGACATCCCACATGTTATGACTGCAATTGCATTCTTGAAGGACATCTGTGGTTTGGATTGCTGTTTTATTTTGTCTTTTTACTCATGCACCATTTCAGCCAGGCGAAAGAGGGCTGTTTTTTTCTGGTCTCTTTCTGCCTTTTTTACATCGTTGGTTAAATGTAACTCAACTATTTTGAAAACAACAATAGAAATAAAAATAACCCCCAAAGCTCAAGAGCGACAGGATCCACGTCTGAAGCTGAATGGAGGCAAATGAGATTTGAGGTATGTTACGTTGTGGGGCATTGTGGGTAAAGACTGGAGCTCGAGAGTTTGGCATCAGAGGACATGGTAGAAGTGTTGGATAAGAGTCTCAGAACTGAACCCATCAGCTGAAGAAGAATGAAAAGAACAAAATCAGATACATGATTTTAAAGTGTTTATGTCTATACCAGCTAAAACACTGCCAAAGATGTTGCCAAAACTGATAGATATGGATCAGTATGGTTTTGTGGACGGAATGCAAATATTTAACAACATAATGATGATCCAGAGGGAAGTGTAAGAAAATAACTGTTGCAGTTGGGTCTTGATACAAAAAAGCATACGACAGAATGAGCTAGGATTTTATGAGGAGGGCACTGGAAGCCTTTGCATTCCCTGATACAATAAGGTTAATTAGAAAGATAAATAAAGGATTGGAGGCAAACATTTAAGTGGAAGGGTTCCTCTCAGACAAGTTGTGTTTGGGCAGAGGAACCAGGCAGGGGTGCCCTCTTTCCCCTTTATTTGCTTTATATTTAGAGCCATTGGCAAAGAAAATAAGGGACTCCAAAATACAAAGAAATAACTGGTATGGTAATCAAGAAAAGTTGGCTTTATTTGCAAATGATATTATTTTGTACCAGAAAAGGATATCTCAGCGCTGTGGAATACTTTTGGACAGTTTCAAGTCTTTTCAGGATGTAAAATTAATGAAAATAAAACAAAGGCTATAGGTGTAAATTATGTACCAACACACACAAATTGGTTCAGCAATATCCATATTTATGCGGATATAAGATGACGTATTTACGTTGAAAAGCCTTCTGTTTTGGCAGCTAAGAATATGTGGAAAGAGATTAAACAAAAGATAAGACAAAAACCGAGAAAATGGAAGCTCTTACTTATGGATATGGATAGCAAGAAACAAGCAGTGAAAATGTTTTCAGACTTGTATACCGGTCAGGCATACTTTTATCAACCCATGAAGAATTTGAAAACATTAAGAATTGAAGGAATCTAACTGGGAGTGAAGAAGTGCAGGAGTTAAGTGGGATACGTTGATCCTTCCAAAAGAAGATGGTTTAGGTTTACCTGATTTGAAGGGATATTATAGAGCTACACAGTTTAGGCTCATGTACCAAACAAAAGCAAAAAGTTAAAATTCAAAGTGGAAAGAGAGAACGCCAAGGGGGTAGTTCAAGAAATACAAAGTGGGATTTTGGATGCAGATCCTTAAGGAGAACAACCACCATACAGATTATTATTTTCATAAAGTAGCACAAAGTACTCTTAAGAATTAAGCCAATAAGAGAATGGAGAGAGAAGATTTTCTCAATAGGGTTGGCTGCAATGAGGTGTACAGAAAAAAGGCAAGAGGGGGCTGGAACTTACTGAGAAACCTGCCAAAGGAACCAAGACAGAGAGCAAATAACTCAAGTTAAAAAGGTAATAAGAGTGGGATGAGGCCAAGTAGATATTTAGATTGCAGGCGACAGAATGCCTTCCCTACCACAGCTGGATAACAAGACGTTCTCTGGTAGTCTTTTTACTTAAATCTATAACAGAAGATGAGGTTAAAAAAAGGATAATTAGTACAACATACAAAATATGGCATGACAACTGTAAGAATCAATCATAAGTGGTTAGAAAAGACTGGCAAGAAAGACTGGAAAAGCAGTTTACAACACAACAATGGGAAAACGTATGCATGGCGCCCAAGTATGCAAGTCCAGAAAATTTAGGATCTTTGCTTGGAAGTGTCTGCATAGGTATTTTTATATCCCAAGCAGACTTCAAAGAATTTTTCCACAATTAGACAGCAAAATGTTGGAAGTGCAATGGAGAAGAAATAGATAAACTGAAGTGTAATAAATTGGCAGATTTTAAAATATCCCTGCAGAGTAGTTTATAAGAAATATTGGGTGAGCAAATGACTAACGAAATTAATCTTTTGAGCTGGGATACAGTATTGGAATTGCCTAGACAAAGTAAGGCCTTAAGTTTAATTATGTTGGCACCCAAAAAAGCAATTATTAGAACATGGAAATATAAGTCTACATCAACTGTACTGTTTTGAAAAGGGAAGGAGCAAATTACATAGAAGTAAATGGAAATTGTGGACACAATCATGTCTAATAATATTCAGCAGGTGGAGGACGAGTAAGGTTTAAGGTAAGGTAGGAATTCAGCAATTTTCTGTAATGTTGGATTGATGACAGTAGTAAAGAAAATATATGTGATATATATTGTATTTAAATGGAAAAACTTTAAAATGTTTTTTCTTTTGATGCAATTTTGCCTGTATGTTAAGTGATAATTTAGTTATGTACTTCTATAACTTGGTATCTGTGTTGTCTTCTTTCAGTCCCCTCACGGATGGGTTACGGATCCGACTCGGCTGCATTTTTCAGACAAGGATTAAGTCTCAAGCCCCTCCCACTTCCCATAATGCACTGTCCCCAACTAACTCCCTCAGATCACGTTTGCTGCTCCATTAGATGATAGAGACGGAAAGGAGTACACATCATGAACCAGAAGCTGAAAAGCCAGGAACAAATAGTTCCTAAAAAGTTCTCTCCAGGTCTTTTAGAGCACTGAGTAGGGGGATGGCAGGTAGGGAAGGTAAAGAGGAATAAAAGAAGACAAGTTATGGTAAGTACATAACTAATAAATCTGTTGTCTCTTTCATTCCTCTTCACGGATGGAGAGAGTCCCCAGCTATACAACTACAGGGTGGTCTCAAGGAAGGACATGCCTGAGCACTGCTGAACCAAAGGAAGCCCTGCACCTGGAAACAATGTCTAATTTGTAATGAGACAAAGGTGTGAGCCTTCGAACAAGTGGCTGCAGCACATATATCTAAAGAAGCCCTGGAAGGGAAGGCAGATAATGTGGAAAGCTGATCAGGCCTTTGGAGGACAAGGTAGCTGTAAATCCATTCTTGGTATAAATCAAGGTAATACAGTCCGTTGTCCAATTAGCAAAAGTAATTTTAGAAACTGCCTGACCTAAACGGTAATGAGAGAACACCACAAATAACTTCTGATTTTCGAAAAGGATTCGTCCTGTGCAGATAAAAAATGCAACTGCCTGTGGACATCAAGCAGATGCAACAAACATTCGCCCTCCATAGAGCAATTTGGGAAGAAAACAGTAGTTGAATGGTCTGTCTGAGATTGGATTCTGTAGCTACTTTGAGCAGGAAAGAGGGATTAGTACGAAGGAAAAACCTATCTTTGTGCAAAATTATATAAGGGGCTTAGAAGACAAGGCCTGAATCTCAGAGATTCTATTAACTGAGGTGATGGTAATGAAAAAGACAGTTTCATGAAAGAAACTTTAAATCACAATCGCAGGCTGGTTCAAAAGGTTTTTTAGTTAAGCCTTGAAAGACCACAGTGAGATTCCATGGTGGGAAGGGATATTTGACTGGAGGCCTGAGGAAGATGATCTCTTTCCAGAAGGCCTTGCATAGTTTGGAAGTTGACAGGGAATTGAAAATATTGCCAGAAAAAGAAGTTATCTACTCACCACAAAGTTCCATCTGAGTAGTTCTACTTCATTTGTCTTCAACCTGTGGGATACCGGATCTGAGCAGGCAACCTTACTAGCATCTGCTCTGAGCTCCAAGCTCCTCCCTTTACCCATATACACCCTCCACTACCTTCCAACTCCCAGAATGAGTTTGCTGAATCTTATACTGATAACCTGACCTGAAAAAATACTTGTGACCTACAACTGCAGCCCATAGGCTGTTCATATGCCAAGGTCCGGGGGAAGGAGGGAGGGACGATTGAAGACAAATGAAGTAGAACTACTCAGATGGAACGTTAAGGTGAGTACATAACTTCTTTATCTGAAGTAGTTTACTTCATTTGGTCTTCAACCTGTGGGACAGAGTCCCCAGCTACTAAACTCCTGGGTGGCCCTCATGAAAGGATACTCCAGAGCACCGCACAACCAAAGGATGCTCTCCTTCTGGAAGTCAAATCCAATTTGTAATGAGAAATAAATGTATGAGATGAGGACCAAGTAGCTGCAGAACAAATATCATCCAAAGAAACTAGACCAAAAGGCCGCAGACATAGCCATGGATGTAGTGGAATGAGCTCTCACCTGACCCGGAGATGACATGCCTCTGTCCTTATAGACCTGAAGGATGCATGAAGAAATCCATCTAGCAATAGTGACCTTGGAGATAGGTTCCCCAAAAAAAGGTCTATAGAAATATACAAACGATCAGATTTATGGAAATTTCTTGTCTGTGTAAACAGAATTATAACTGTCTATGAACATCCAGCAGGTGGAGTTTGTATTCCATCTTGTTAG
The DNA here is from genome assembly GCF_019279795.1 of Protopterus annectens. Taxonomy (NCBI): domain Eukaryota; kingdom Metazoa; phylum Chordata; order Ceratodontiformes; family Protopteridae; genus Protopterus; species Protopterus annectens. Next base: position 1,936,673,165 of record NC_056741.1, read on the forward strand.
ATGGTCTGATTGATATTAACTGGTGATGCCAACTTAGGAAGATAGGATGGATTGGTCCGAAGGGAAACCCTATTTTTGTGAAAAAACATATAAGGAACTTTGACTGACAAGGCCTGCAGTTCTGAAACCCTTTAGGCAGAGCAGCCACCAGAAATGCTGTTTTCCAAGATAAATATTTTAGATCTGTGGCTGTAGCAGGTTCAAAAGGCAGAGCGACCAGAGCTTGAAGAACTATAGTAACATCCCATGGGGGAACAGAATCCTTGACCGGGGGGCGTAACAGAAAAGTGCCTTTAATAAAGGATTTACACAGCCTGGAGGAGGCTAGAGAGGCAGAATTCTCACCCACATGAAAATGAGAAATGGCAGCCTACTGAACCTTGACAGTAGAACTAGCACAGTGTTGAAAAATATCAGCTTGAAAATCAAGAATGGTGGAAATAGGAGCCGTGAAGGGGTCTAAACTCCTCTGAGAGGCCCAAATGGAAAAGTGTTTCCATTTGCTGCGATAAACCTTCCTGGTAGAAGACTTATGAGCAGCCACCAAAATAGGCCTGAGGAGGATAATCTCGGAGCCCTAGCAATCACGGGAACTGGAGCAGCCAAGCTGAGAGCTTCAAACTGTCCAGATTCGGATGAGGAACCCGTGAAGGGTACGAAATCAGATCCTGAATGGGATCCAAGATCCAAGGCAAAGCCAGAAGGTGAGACCAAAGGAAGGAAAACCATACCTGGCGAGGCCAAAATGGAGCAATGAGGATCACTTTGCTCCCCAGTTGACGAGCTTTCTATAGAAAGCTTGGAATGCATGGTACTGGAGGGTAAACATACAGAAAACCGGGAGGCCAAGCATGGACTAGAGCATCTCTGGGGGACTCCCCGGGCAGGGGGTTCAGATCGAAAAACTCTCTGCACTTCGCGTTGGAAGGAGATGCGAAGAGATCGCAGCAAGGCTGACCCTACTCGTGGAAGATCTGTTCCACTACTGAAAGATTCAGAGGCCACTCGTAAGGAATCAGAATAGTCTTGACTGAACCTGTCAGCTAGGATGTTGGACCGTCCCGGAATGTGCAATGCGAGGAGAAAATAACCGGTGGATTTCGCCCATTCCCACAATCTCATGGCCTCGCGACAAAGTGGGTAAAATCTAGTCCCTCCCTGTTTGTTGATATACCAGACCACTGACATGTTGTCTGACTGAATTGCAATAGTTCCCACAGAAGAAAGGCAAGAAGGGCCTGCAACGCTAAAAGGACCTCCCTCATCTCTAGAACATTTATTTGCAAGCTGGTCTCTACAGGGGACCACAGGCCTTGGACTGTCCTTCCCGAAAAATGCCCCCCCCACCCGAGTTGGGAGGCGTCAGTGGTCACAGTGGCTTGGGCCGGGACTGGAACACATCCACCATATGAGGGATGATCGACAGACTCGACTGAGTTGTATTGGATAGGACAATGGAAGTTCCAATGGGTCCATTGTACAGCTAGAGTCCACTGTAGAATTCTCATATGTAATCGGGCACATGGGAGAAGCGTTTTGGTCGCCCCCATTGAACCTAAGGCCCTCAACACTGATTCAGCTGCTGGAAGATGAGAATGATAGATTACAGAGACATGCATCCTCAGGTTTTTTTTTTTCTCTCTCCGAGGTGAGGATGATTTTGCACTGTAAAGTTTACACCGATGTAGTCTATCACTTGTACAGGATCTAGGAGTGATTTGGATGCGTTGATTGTGATCCCCAAATGCAGTGCAAGGATAAAGAAATAATCCCTTGTTTGGGAGAAGAGACGCCTGTTGGGAGCAGTGAGGAGCCAATCGTCCAGGTACGGATAGACCTGAATCCCCTGAAGCCTCAGGTGAGCCACTACCACCACCATCACTTTGGTGAACACCATTGGGGGCTGTGGTGAGACCAAATTGTAGGGATCAAAATTGGTAATAACTGACTCCTAGCCGGAAGCGGAGGAACCTCCTGGAGCTTCTGTGCATTTTTATGTGATAGTAAGCATCCCAGAGGACTAACGAGCACATCCAGTTGCTCTCTTGCAGGTACGACATAGAGGACTGTAGTGTGACCATCTGGAACTTCTCTTTGGCAACTGACAGGTTCAGGGTAGACAGGTCCAGAATGAGCCTCGAGTCCCCCATTTTCTTTGGCACCAAAAAGAACCTGGAGTAGAAGCCCGATCCAGACTGATCTCTGGGGGACAGTTTTGATGGTTTGTTTTTCTAGGAGTTTGGAAATTTCCTGTGCTGCTGCCTCCCTTTGCGTGGGTGGTATACCCGGGAGGTGTTTGGGAGATTTGGGGGACCCACAAAGGCGATAGAGAATCGTCTGGACATGATCTGAAGCACCCAGCGGTCTGATGTTATGGACTCCCAGGACGCCAACTGAAAGGACAATCGTCCCCCGACTGCGTCCAGAGTAGAACAGTCAGGCCCACCCCTCAGGGTTGCTGTCCAGCTATATCCGAAAAATGGTCTCAAGACCCAAAATTCCTCGGATCCTCTCTGCCTCTGGGCCGGCATCCATTATATCCCCCTCTGCCTCTGGGGGAAGAGCCCTGACTGTCCCGGGAATACTGCGACTTCTGGAACCACATCTTCTTTTGCCCTCTCTGGTTCTGGGAAAAGGACCTCGGAGGGTTTAAGAAGCGAATCCAGACGGCTGACAGTGTCTTCCTGTCCTCCTCACTCTGGACTAACGTCTCTGACGGTCTTACCAAAAAGAGTAGAGCCGACATAAGGGGCATTGGCAAAGGATGCCTTGAAAGGTTCTGAAAACTGACAATGTTTGCCAGGCATTGCGCCTCATGGACACACCGGGCCCAGCCGCCCTAGCCCCTCCTTCAGTAGCATGTGAAAGGAGTCGCATGGACGTGTTGGAGACTGCTTTCAAAGTGGCCATCCTCGCGGAGAACTAGTCCCTGTCCTCCTGTGACATCGACTTAAGGGGAAATTCCGCCAGCTCCTTTACCAGGTCTCGTTGGAGTCTCGTGACGTGGGCCAGATAGTTCAGTGCCCTAACAGAAAAGGTAGCTGAAGCATAAACCCACTTCCCTAGGTGGTCCATCATCTGCAACTCTCGGTCAGGAGGATGAACCATGGAACTCTCCTGGGCTAGTCTTTGTGGCTGCTGCTAAAACCATAGCATCTATAGGGGTGCCCTTGTTCCATGCCGGCCTAACCGAAGGTGGACTCAAAATCTTGTCGGGCCTTTTGGGAATTGGTTTCACGGTGTCCAGCTCCATCCATGCCTGTGAGGTGACCAGGTCCACTAAAGGATCTGCGGGAGGGGACACCCAGGAAGTAGATGGGCACTTGCCGAACGCCTTCAGGAACATGGACTAGTCAGAAAAAGGTTTGGGGGCAGACTAACCTCCCCACTGGTGAAGGATTTCCATTATGTCTCCAAAGGGGAGATCCACGGGAGGTGACCTGGGGAACCTTCACAATCATCCAAGTCCGTATCCTCGGTGAGGGGATTTGGGGGAGTCCAAGTGCCTCCTCTTGCATGTATGCTTGCGAGGCACCTCTCTGGTGGGGATCGCCTTAGGGAGCTCACAAGCCACTTGTTCCTCCGGGGGAATTATCTAGGGTCCCTCCAACACAAGCTGTCCCTCTGGTAAAATGATGGGAATTGTAGAGAGAACAGAGGGGTTTGGGGTGGAGTACGAGGGGACAATCAGGGGTCTCGATCCAGCAGAGAGAACCCTATCTACTACGTTGAACACAGAGGGAGAATGAGCCTCCTGTGGAACCAATAAGGAGGCCAGTCTCCCCAGGTCCGAGGAGAGAATCAGAGCCGGGCCCGAAGTGGATGGAGCTCAGAGGGAGGAAATGTAGCCCGACAAAGGCAGAGCTGATGAAAAAAGTTCCACTCCCACGGATCCGACACCCAAGCTCCGCCTCAGAGTGGATAAAAATACTCCGAACCTGGTGGATGGATCGAAGAAGGTGAAATTGGTTGGTAAAAAGGAAGCAAGCTCCCCCCTCCTGAGGGAGAGGGGGCTGGCAAGACCCCCGTCTGGATCAGAGTACAAATGAACCGCATCATTTTATCCATGTCAACTTCAGATAAAGACCGGGTGGACCTTGACTAGGCCACGGACTCTGACCTTGTGTGTCAGGGCACCGAGGCCCTAGATATAGAGCATGTCTCCTCCGGCTCCAGGGAAAACCTCGGAGATTAGATTGGAGCCAAGAGGAGTCACGGATCCTATGTGTCTTGATCGGTGAAGGGAGGCCCGGAGGCCTCTTGCGTTTCTCTTTCGACTTAAGACTCTCTCCCCTTTTCCGCTCCGCTTCCACAGGCTTGGGCATGGGAGGCTGAGTACCAGTCTGGGAGGGAGGAGAAGCCAGGGGAAGAGAAGAGGCGGCCACAGCAGCTGCTGTGACCGAAGCAGGGCAACTGCCTCAGAAAAGGGAAGGCGGCCTTTCAGGGCCAACTTAGCCTTCTTGTCTGATTGTGCGCGGGTTAAAACCCACGCATATAGTGCAGTCTGTGTTAAGATGGTCCACACCCAAGCACATAAAGTACAGTTGTGTACACTTACCATAAATGTAGATGTTCGAGTGTATTCACTGTTGCAGTCATTACATTTGGGTAATCTGCTGGCAGGTTGCCCTCAGTCGGCCTGAATTCCAAAGCTTGGGTCCTGCGTTGGTTGCTGTTTCCTCTTCCATGACGTCAGGGGTATAAAACAAGCAGCCAATGCCATTTCTTTAATTTTTCGTGCCCCAGATGTCAGGTGCCCCCAAATGGGTAGCAAAAATATATACATAAACTATACATACATGCAGTAATACAAACTTTACCTTCATCTACAAGCAAATACACCACAAAGGTTGTAGAAGATAGTGAAGGAAAGAAAAACTTCAGAATAAAAAGGGGGATGGCAGGCGGGTAACCTGGATTGCAACAGTGAATACACTCGAACATCTACATTTATGGTAAGTGTACACAACTGTACTATGTTCTTCGTGTTTCACTGTTGCAGTCATTACATTTGGGTAGAATCCCAAAGCTATGGATAGGAGGCTGGAGCTAAACTGCATTATGGGCGGCTATAAGGCCCTGCAGAACTGCAGTGGCAAAGCCTGCCTTGGGCTTAGACTAGAGAGGCAAATGATAATGCTTTGTAAAAGTGTGAACAGAACTCAAGTAGCAGCCTCTAGAATGTCTTTGGTTGGTACTCCTCTGAGAAAAGCTGCTGATGTAGCTGCAGCCCTGGTGGAATAAGACCCGATACCCTTGAACACTGGTTTGCCATGGTGTAAGTAGCAGAAACGAATGCAGTGGCTTGTCAGCTTTGAAATAGCCTTTCCCTCTGATCCTGCAGCAAATGTCACTAGTAACTGCTCAGTTTTTCTTAAGGCTTTGGTCCTGCTCAAGTAGAATCTTAGTTGTCTGCATACGTCCAAGGAATGCAGAATCCGCTCCCCCTTGTTCTGCGGATATGGATAAAAAGTTGGCAGATGAATAGTTTGGTTAAGAGCCACACTAGAAAACACCTTAGGCATAAATGAAGGATTGGTCCTGAGGGACACCCTGTCTGGGTAAAATATGATAAAAGGCTCCACAGCCATGAGGGCCTGTAGCTCTGAGACACTTCTTGCTGAAGCAATTGTCAGGAGCAGAGCTGTTTTAAATAAGAACTTTAGATCTGCAGTAGCAGCTGGTTCAAATGGAGGCAGGGTGAGCTTTTCCAACACATAACTGAGGTCCCATGCAGGAATTGGTGATCTTCTGGGAGGCCTTAAATTTTTGGCCCCTCTAAAATACTGCTTTAGTAAAGGATGAGAAAAGATTGGTGGCTCTGTGTTGTAATGAGGTGAGATGGCAGAGGCATGGATTTTTATTGATGAAAAAGATAGGCCCTTGTCAAGCATCTCAGACAAGTATTGTAAAATCTGAGGAATATTTGGCTCTGCTGTGTCAGTTTCTTGTGCTTGGTTCCAAGCACAAAATCTCTTCCATTTATCAGCATAAGATTTTCTAGTACTAGGCCTTCTGGCTTCCAAAATAACATCCATCACAGCCTTACTGAGAGGTGTTGTTTGAATAACTACATGATCAGCCATGCTGCCAGGTTCAGTGTTTGGAGCTGATTGTGCAGGACCTGACTGTTTTGCTGGGACAGTAAGTGAGGTATCTGAGGCAAGTACCAAGCTGGGAATTGAGACATGCTCCTTAGGGCTTGGTACTAGTATTGGGCCAGTCCAGGGCAATTAGTATCATCTTTGGATTCTCTTGTCTGACTTTTAGTAGGACCTTGGGAAGAAGAGGCAGAAGAGGAAAGGCGTAAACCGATCGGTTTTTGCAACTGAAGGATAGGGCGTCCACTTTCCATGCTTGTCTGTGATAAGTCCTTGTACAGAATTCCAGTTGATAAGTCCGAGGAGAGGCAAGTCCGGGCTCCCCCACTTCTTTGTTATCATGCTGAAGACTTGTGGATCTAGTTTCCACTCGTGAGGGTCCACATAAGGTTTCTGCTTAAATCGTCTGCCAAAGTATTTTGCTTTCCTGACAGGAATTGAGCTTGAAGATGTACTTGGTAAGTCAAGGCTGTGTCCCACAGTGCCATGGCTAGTCTGCAAAGGGGGTATGAGTGTGTGCCCCCCTGCTTGTTTAAATACCACATAAGCGTGGTGTTGTCCGTCCTTATCAGTAGTTGTCCTGGATGAAGTAAGTCCTTGAAGGCTGTTAGGGCATTTTGAACAGCTAACATCTCTTTTTGGTTGACATGCAGATGCATTTGGTTTGGGGCCCATATGCCCTGAATGCATCTTCCTGCCAGGTGGGCCCCCATGCATAATCTGATGCGCCTGTTAAGGCTTGGCTGGCAGGGGGTAGAATGAAAGCCCGTCCCATGTTTTGGTGACATGCCTTTGCCCACCACAGAAACTCCTGTTGTAGGCAGGGAATGATAGGAATCGTTTCCTGACTGTGACAATGTTGACTTCATAAACTTTTTAGGTACCACTGTAGATCTGAAGTAGGGACTTCATTTGTCAGCAACCTGTGGGTCTTGGATCCGAGCCGGCAACTTGTTTCATAGCCAATGGATCCGAGCTCCTAGCTCCTCCCCTCACCCATAATCCCCTGCCAACCCTCCATGACGTCAAATCTAGTTTGCCGCGCTTATGACTAGCTGGATTTTTCAGAGCTCTTAGCGATTTGTTAAGATAAGTGTATTTTCTTCCTTTTTTTCTGTCTTTAGACTTAAAACAGTGTGTAAGTGTTAGGTTCCCTTTATTATTTGTACTTTTTATATAGTTTTTTCCCTCCCCTCGCTGGTCGTTAGTGAGTGTGTGCATGTTAGTGTTTTGGGGCCTGTGTGCTTGTGTAGTTCTTTTCTTCCCTCCAGTATGGCAGAGGCCCCAAAAGCCATTTTTTTCAAAATGTACCGAGTGTGGCCATAAGCTCTCCCCGGCTGATGGCCACACTCGGTGCATTCAGTGCCTTGGGGTTGAACACCTCTCCTCAGGCTGTACCATCTGTGCAGCGTTCAACCCCAGGGCACTGAAAGAGCAGAGGTCGAAGCTGGTCCTGGCGGGACTTTTGCCCCCGGACTCGGCTTCGGCCCCCACTCCTCCCGTGGCACTGCCACAGCCTGTGGTGGTAGCCACTCCTACCCCCCTTCCTTCGGCCCGGGACTCAAACTCCCGCTAAAGCGCCGGAGGACAGGGAGGCCAGGAGGGAGAAACAGAGGGAGAAGCACCACAAGCGGCAGGTCGAGGCCTCCGCTTCGGCCCCGCCGGCTAAGCGGGCTTCTCCCTCCACAGCTTCTAGGTCTCCTCCTCCTCGGCTCCGATCTCCTTGTTTCTCCCCAGGACCCGAGGAGGAGGAGGCCCGATCTCCATCGAGGTCATCGAGGCGGCATTCCAGGCCTGCCTCGGTGGCCTCATCGAGATCGACTTACAGTATATGTCAGATGCAGACTTGGACCGGATGATGTGAAGGTTCATCCAGGCCTAGCTGCAGATGGGAGTGCTCTTGCCTCCCCCCCCCTTCGGGGGGGGGGAGCTCGACACCTTTTTCTCAGATTGCTCTTTCTCCGACCCGCTTCCGGGGTTCGGAGCCGGGCAGAGTCGGAGCCGGGGGTGGGTCTGTGCCGACAGTACTTGGTACTTCGGATCCGACCCTGCCCTCGAGTCTGTCGGATCAGACCTCTCTGAGCCGTGGGTCAAGCTTCGGATCAAAGAGATTCAGTGCGCCTTCGGCTCCGTCCAGGTCGAAGCACACTGGTCCTTCGGATCCGACGGTCTCGGCGCCTGCTCTGATCCCTTCATCGGATCCGAGTGGGAGGCTGCTCTCGGAGCCCAGGGAGAGCGGTTCCCTCTCAGCCTTCGATGTAGTGGAGAGGGCTCTGTCGAGAGCATCCAGACCCCCGGCCCTTGTCTCGGCTCCACCCTGCACTCCCTCTCTGCTGGGCCAGGCTTCCATCACCCGGCCACAGGGACAGCCTGCTTCGATGTCCCAGGTTGTTCCATTGGAACAGGATGTTGCTGGCGAGACCTCCTCGGACAGCCCCCCTGAGGAAGTGCCTCGCAAGCACAAGTGTAAGAGGAGGCACGTGGACTCCCCTGAGTCCTTAACCGAGGACACGGACTTGGATGAAGGGGAAGGCTCCCCAAGATCACCCCCCTGAGGATGTCTCCTTTGGAGACATCATGGAAATGCTTAGGATCAGAGGTGGGTGGTCTTCCCCCAAGGCTTCCTCCGATGAGTCCATGTTTCTGGAGGCATTCGAAGCAGGCCCGTCTACCTCTTGGGTGTCATCTCCGGCCGACCCCCTGGTGGACCTTATTACCACCAGGGCGTGGAAGGACCCGGACACCGTGGAGCCAGTCCCTAAATGCCTGGACAGGATACTGAGCCCCCCACAGACCGATCCCACTGGAGCAAGGGTCCCCCCGTAGATGCCATGTTGATGGCGGCAGCCACGAAGAAGGAACTAGCTCAGGAGAGCCCCTCGGTCCATCCACTGAGTAAGGAGTTCCGCTCGATGGATCGCTTAGGGAAGCGAGTCTTTAGTTCAGCGACCTTTTCGGTAAGGTCCCTGAACTATATGGCACACATCATCAGGATACAGCGGGATCTTATCAAAGAATACGTTGCCTCCCCCCCTGAGTCCATTGTCAGCGGAGGACAAACAGTTGTACTCCACCCGAATGGCCACTCTGAGATCCATTTCTAATACCTCTATGCAGCTATTGTCCCACGCCACCGAGGGAGCCGCTAGAGCTAGTGGAGCGGGCCTAGTCATGAGACGTCAGGCCTGGCTCCGGCATTGTGACTTTGTGGAGCCCTTTAAAGCGTCCTTTGCGAACGCCCCTTTCGATGGTTCTGCCCTGTTTGGCAAAACAGTTTGCGAGACGCTAGTCCAGAGCGAGAAGGACGAGAAGACGTTGTCTGCCGAAGTCCGCTTCTCTGCTCCCCAGCAGTCCCTTTCGAAGAACCAAAAGGGTCAGAAGATGTGGTTCCGGAAATCGCAACATTCCCAACCCGCTCCGGACAACCAGTCCTTCCGTGGCAGAGGAGGACAGGGAGGATGCCGCCCCAGGGGCAGAGGGGCTCCGAGGAACTTTGGGTCCAGAGAATCCTTCTCTGACCGGCCCACGCAGCAGCCCTGAAGGGTTGCCCGGCTGCTCCACTCTGGAGGCAGTCGGGGGGCGCTTCTCGGAGTAGCGGCATGGGAGTCCATCACGACAGACCGGTGGGTGCTTCGAATTATATCCAGAGGGTACAAAATTCCAATGCTTCATGTCCCCAAAATCAGGAACCTCCCTGATGTACCACCCGATCAGAGGGAGGCGGCAGCCGCAGAAATCCAGCAGATGCTAGGAAAAAGCCATCCAGCCAGTCCCCCAAGACCAGCTCGGATTAGGGTTCTACTCCAGGTTCTTTCTGGTGCCAAAAAAGACGGGGGACTTGAGACCAATTCTAGACCTTTCCCGTTTGAACCTGTCGGTAACAAAGGAAAAATTCCGAATGGTCACTCTTCAATCTATTCTCCCCCTCTTACGGGAGAACGATTGGATGTGCTCTATAGACCTCAAGGATGCGTACTACCACATTCTAATGGACAGATGATCCAGGAGGTTTCTCCGCTTCCGGCTGGGAGCCAGTCACTACCAGTTCAGGGTCCTTTCCCTTTGGCCTCACCACAGCCCCCAGGGTGTTCACCAAGGTGTTAGCAGTGATAGTGGCCCATCTGAGACTCCAGGGAATGCAGGTCTTCCCGTACCTGGACGAATGGCTCCTGACTGCCCCAACAAGGCATCTACTTTGCTCAGCCAGAGATTACTTTCTCTGCCTAGCCCCCCAATTATGCATCACGATCAATGCAGACAAATCTTCCCTTGCTCCGACACAAGTCATAGAATTTATAGGAGCCAGAATAGACACCAGAGATCTACGAGCCTTCCTGACTCCGGAACGACTACGGAATTTGCAACTTCATGTGCGGGCCATCCTCCAGTCAGAAGCCCCACCGGCGGAATTGGTCCTGAGGGCGCTGGGCTCCATGGCGGCAGCGATAACGCTCCTTCCATGCGCCCGCCTAAACATGAGGGTACTGCAGTGGACCCTTCTAGTGCAATGGTCCTTTCAGTCTTTTCCTCTCCATCACCCCATCGCTATCAGCAAGGCTTGCAGGAGGGCCCTGTTATGGTGGCTTCATGCTCCGGATCTCCATACGGGCCGACCCTTCTGCACTCCTCCCAGTCTCGCCACGGTGACCACGGACGCCTCCCGCCTCGGGTGTGGGGGGGCATTATTCAGGCAGGACAGTCCAAGGCACTTGGAACGATACAGAGACCTCCCTGCATATCAACGTTCTGGAGATGAGAGCGGTGCTGTATGCGTTGCAAGCACTTCAGAATCTCCTCCCCGTGGGAACTATTGCAATTCAGTCGGACATGTCTGTTGTCTGGTATCAACAAATAGGGGGGAACCAGGTCCTACCCTCTATGCCGCAAAGCCATGAGAGTGTGGGAATGGGCGATTTCCACCAACCGCTTTCTGATTGCAACGCACATTCCGGGGCGGGCCAACATCCTAGCGGACAAACTCAGTCGCACCACTCTTTCCCCTTACGAGTGGTCTCTCAACCCACTAGTAGCGAAGCAGATATTCGCAATATGGGGGCAACCCTGCTGCGATCTCTTTGCCTCTCCCTCATACACGAAATGCGACAATTTCTTCACTCTGATTCCCCCTCCAGGGGAAACTCCAAGAGACGCTCTGGTGCATGCTTGGCTGCCCGGTCTACTTTATGTCTATCCTCCTCTACCCCTGATGCTACAGGTCTTACAGAAAGCCTCGCGGTTGGGGAGCAGGATGATCTTCATTGCCCCACTCTGGCCTCGGCAAACTTGGTTCCCTTACCTGTGGTCTCGCCTAGTGAATCCCCCCTGGATTCTGGATCCCAGTCTGGATCTAATCTCCCATCCGTCGGGCTTGTCAACCCCAAACCTGGACAGTCTGAAGCTGACAGCTTGGTTGCTCCAGTTCCACTCCTAGATAGGACTCCCGGGATCTCTTCACCAGTCAAAGCCATCCTCGTGGCAGCGCATAAACCTTCCACCAGGAAAGTGTACCGCAATAAATGGAAACGTTTTTCGGTCTGGGCGGAGCATCATAATCTAGATCCCTTTATTGCCCCTCTTCATCCATACTAGACTTCCGAACCGGACTCATTCAGGAAGGCGGTAGTTGCTCAACTGTCAAAGTACAATTGGCGGCCATCTCCCATTACCATGTGGGACATGACACAGGGCCCTTGATGTCGGCCTTTTCTCAAGGGTACTTTTCTGCTCAGACCCCCTATCAAAAAAGCCGAACCCCCTTGGGATCTTTCACTAGTTCTTCAAGCCCTAACTGCTCCCCCATTTGAGCCTGCTGCTTCAGTGGATCTCAAATACTTGTCCTGGAAAACAGCATTCCTTGTAGCCATTACTTCAGCGAAAAGAGTTTCGGAACTTCAAGCCCTTTCTGTGAAGCCTCCTTACTTGATTTTTCATCCGGGCAGAGTGTACCTCAGGACCAATCCCTCCTTCCTTCCCAAAATAGCATCAGAAACCAATATAAATCAATCCATAAATCTACCGGTCTTCTTTCCTAAATATCAGAATAAAGGAGAGTACAAGCTGTACTCATTAGATGTTCCTAGGCAGCTACTTTTTTATACTCATAGGACTGCTGGTCACAGGCAATCTGACCAGCTGTTCATTTCCTTTGCCAAATTCAATTTGGGGAAAGCAGTCTCAAAAATCACCTTGTCACGCTGGATTTCCCAATGAATTCTTTTAGCGTACCAAGCTTCTGGGAGACCCACACCAGGAGGAGTTTGCGCACATTCCACTCGTTCCATCTCTACTTCTGCTGCCTTCAAATCTAGAGTTCCGTTGGATGATATTTGTTCGGCAGCCACTTGGGCCTCATCTCATACCTTTATTAACCACTACAAACTGGGCGTAGTTTCTAGAGGGAGAGCATCCTTTGGCTCCGCGGTGCTCCGCAATATCCTTCCATGATGGCCGCCCAAGATTCAGGTAGCTGGGGACTCTGTCCCACAGGTTGCTGACAAATGAAGTCCCTACTTCAGATTAAGAAGTTATGTACTCACCATAACGTTCCATCTGAGTAGGTGGCTTCATTTGTCTGCAACCCCCCCCCCCCTTTCCTCTGGCCTTCAGAATGAATCTATCTAGGTTGTTTATTGGAATACCTCTTTTCGGTATCGATAGAGGGGCAAACTTGATCTGAGGTCATAGAGGGTTGGCAGGGGATTATGGGTGAGGGGAGGAGCTAGGAGCTCGGATCCATTGGCTATGAAACAAGTTGCCGGCTCGGATCCGATATCGGATCCAAGACCCACAGGTTGCAGACAAATGAAGCCACCTACTCAGATGGAACGTTATGGTGAGTACATAACTTCTTATTTCCTCATATGTAATCTTGCATATGGAATCAGTAGAATGCAGGATGACATGAACCCCAAAGCCTGCAGAGTTTGTCTTGCAGATAACTGAGTTTTTGTTGCCATCAGTTTGAAGTAAGTAGTCGGTTGCCTTTGTTTGTCTGGCGTGAGGAAAGCTATCTGGGCTGTTGTTTTCAAGCTTGCACCCAGGAATGTTATCTTTTGAGAAGGTACCAGTTGTGATTTATTTTCGTTTATTGTGTACCCTACGCATGTTAGAAGCCTTTTCACAAACGCCAGATGCTGAAGAAGAATGTCCTTGTTCTCTGCTTGAATGAGACAGTCGTCCAAGTAAGGATATATCTGTATACTTCTTTGTCTGCAAAATGCAATTACTGGTGCCAGGCACGTTGTAAAGACCCTGGGCGCAGTAGATAAGCCAAAGGGCAGTGCAGAGAATTGGTAATGCATAAAGCCAGCCTTGAAACAAAGGTATCTTCTGCAAGATTCCCTTATTGGGATATGCAGTTATGCCTCTTTTAGGTCTAATGCCACCAGCCAAGCGTTCTTGCCCAGCATGGGCAGAAGCTGCTGCAAAGTTAGCATTTTGAATTTTGGAATGTCCAGGTATGTGTTCAAAATTAATAAATCCAGTATTGGGCACCAGGCCATGTCTTTTCTGAGTACCAAGAACAATCTTGAATAAAAACCTTGTCCTTTTTCCTGTTCTGGTACTGGTTGAATAACCCCAATATCCACGAGGGACGTAACCTGTTTCTGTGCCTCTGCCCATTGATTTTTTGTCAGATCTGGCCAACCGTCTGCAATTGGCAGAGTGTGGAAGTGGAATCTGTATCCCTGAGATACTATTTTTAACACCCACTTGTCCTGGGTTATTAACTGCCAATTTTGGGCATAAAGTGCTAATTTTCCCCCTAAGGGTGCTGCCAAAAGGTAAGTGCTTGGTGATGACAGAGGGAAGTCATTGTAACTGTATACTGTAGGGTTGTGCTTTATTTCCTCCAGATTTGGAGGTAGAAGCACCCCATTGATTTGACCTGTAAGAATCCTGTGACTGGTGTCTAGAACCTTTACGGCGCCTGGATTTGCCTTGTTGAGCTCTGTCGGACACAGGAAAGGACTAATTTTTTTGTAGGCCAGTGTCTACTGAATCTTGGTGGCTGCACTTGTAAGAAGTCTTTTACAGCTTGCATACACTTAGCTTTGTCTTTTGTCTTCCATTTTCTTTAAAACCTCTTCTGCCTTAATACCAAACAGAGTATCACGCTGTAAAGGTGCATCCAGCAATTTAGCTTTAACATGAACAAGCAAATTTTGCTCTCTTAGCCAGGCATGCCTCCTAATCACAGATCCAGTAACTGCGGCCCTGCAGGAGGCCTCTAAGGAATCAAAACCACATTGCAAAGTATGCTTTCCAACTTGTTCTGTTGCATGCAATAATTCCTGCAATTATTTATTTTCTGCACATTCAGAAATCAACATAATTTTTTGTTTCAGTAATCCCATAACATGTTGCTGATACTTGAGCATATGAAACTGACGGTTTAAGGCCCTAATTGCCAAGGTTGCAGATGTATAAACCTTCTTTACCCATCTATCCAGTGCTCTTGAATCTCTGACAGAGGGGGTAGGATTTTTTGCTGTTGAGGCCTTAACACCTTTTGGACCCGGTGAAATAGTTTCAGGGTCAGCAGCAGGGTTTCTAAATAAAAATTTGTGTGAATCAGGAACCCTGTAATATCTGTCTGGCTTGCTAGGAGCCGGAGGTAAGGAGTCAAGCTTGATTCCGAAAACACATCATCCACAATGTCTAAAACAGGAGGTATGGCTAAAAATCTATGCTGAGGGAGAAGGAAATCCCTGAGCCTCTTTTTTGATTTTGAGAAATCTTGACTCTCCCAGTGAAAATGCTCCCTCAAAGTATGCAAGGTTTCTCCAAAGGAATAATCTTCAGGAGGAGATGCAGAAGGGATAGATTCCTCTGCATCAGAATCCTCATAGGGTGGTATAGATAATTCCTGATCAGAAGAGGAATCAGAAGAAATAGAAACCTGATCTGAAGATTCATAATCAGTGTCTTGCCTAGGCCTCTTATCAGGAGGAGGTTGGGAACCCCTGATCAAGGTAATTAGGTCTTCAGCCATTTTGATCATCTGTTTTTTGGGCATAGAGGCCGGTGCACGTGGCTCATGCTTCGGTTTTTTAGCTTTAGAAGTTGCTTTTGTCTTTGATTTTGAAGCTGGTGTCGGTTTTATATAAAAATGTTGTGGCCTGAATACACCCTCAGAAGCCTGCTCAGCGGCTCCGGACCCATCCGAAGGAGAGACATCCGCGGGTACAATACTTTGAGAATCTTGCGGCGTGCAGGACTCCACATGGGTCTCGGTATGGGGCCTGTGACTCTAAATTAGCAGGTCTCAGGGGCTGCGAAAGTGCTTCACTGAGTACCGGCCACTGGCTTAGGAGAAGCTTCATAGTCTGTTTTGGACCTCGACGGTCTATCTATCCTTTTCTTTGCGTTTTTTTGTGTACTCCGGTAGTCGGACTGCTATCCGACGACATTTCAGGATAGTTAAATCTGTTTCCAAAATATTTTGAGGCAAAGATATACTGACGCTTAATAGTGCGTTGGTTAAATCTAGCACAAAACCGACAGCTAGACACGTTATGATCAGGGCCTAGGCAAGGAATACAGTATAAATGGAAATCCTTATGAGGTTTTTGCTTCCCACAAAAGTAATGCAATTATTAACTTTTTCTGACATCGGTATGGAGCAAGAAAAAAAGTTTCCCCAACGGGGTACTAAGCTTTAGTGAAGACTTCGGTTCTGAAACTCGAATTCGAAAATTTCAGGAGTCAGCCGACCGGCACTTGCGAACTGCTTCTGCTTCGGTCACCGCGTGGCAAGAAAGACTGATGTAATGGCATTGGCTGCTTGTTTTATACCCCTGACGACCTGACGTCATGGAAGAAGGGACAGCAACCGACGCAGGACCCAAGATTTTGTTAATCAGGTCGACTGAGGGCTACCTGCAAGCAGATAAACCCAAATGTAATAACTGCAACAGTGAAACACGAAGAACATCGTAGGTACTGTTTTGCAGGATCCTCTTATTGGGATGTACAGGTAAGTTTCCCTTAAGTCTAGGGTTGCCAGCCAGGCATCCTTGGCTTGCATAAGAAAAAGCTGTTGAAGAGTTAGCATTATGAATGTTGGAACCACCAGAAAGGTGTTGAGAATAGAGAGGTCCAGGATAGGACGCCAGGAGTTTTCTTTTCTGGGTACCAGAAAAAGTCTTGAATAAAAACCTTGTTCCCTTTGTTCTGCTGGGACAGGTTGAATAGCCTGGATAATGAGAAGATAGAGAGAACCTGCTGTTGGGCCTCCGCCCATTGATTTGGGGTTGGTAGTGTGTGGAAGTGGAATCTGTATCTTTGGGAAACTATGTTCAAAACCCATTTGTCCTGGGTAATGGGTTCCCCAACTTTTTGCATGAAGGGCGAGCTTTCCTCCTAAGGGAGCAAGTAGTTGAGCAGAGCTCGGAAGGGTGAAGGTTAAGTCATTGTGCCATGTTTCTGTAGGAGGCTGGCTTACTACTCCCTGCTTTGGAAGTGGGATCCCTCCACTGCTTAGATCTGTCCGTAGCCTGAGACTGAACTCTTGGTGGTCTGCTGTTGCAGGGTTTGGACTGAGAAGGCCTGGAAGGGACAGGAAAGGACCAGTTCTTTGAAGGCCAATGCCTATTGAATCTGGGAGGCTGTACTTTAGGAAATCTTTAACAGTTTGCATAGATTTAGCTTTTTCCTCCATCCTTTTGAGGACTTCTGCTTTGTTGCCAAAAAGGCGGTCTTGGTTTAAGGGTGCATCCAGTAGTTTAGCTTTAACATGATCTGGCAAGTTTTGTTCCTTAAGCCAAGCACTGCTTCTAAGTAGAGACCCAGTGACAGCAGCCCTGCAAGATGCTTCTAAAGCGTCAAAACCACATTGCAAAGTATGTTTACCAATTTGTTCTGCAGAATGCATTAAATCTTGCAAGTCTTTTGGTTCAGCACAGTCAGGAATCAACATTTTCTGATTAAGTAGTCCCATAATATGCTGTTGATACTTTAACATATGAAACTGGCAATTTAAAGCCTCAATGGCCAACGTAGTAGAAGTGTACACCTTCTTACCCAATCTGTCTAAGGCACTAGAATCTCTATCAGAAGGGGTAGGAATTTTGGCAGCAGTAGCCTTAATGCCTTTTAGTCCTTGGGAAATGGTCTCTGGATCCGCAGTAGAATTCTTGAAAAGGAACTTGAGAGAGTCAGGTACTCTGCAATACCAGTTAGGTTTTCTGGGAGCTGGAGGTAAAGTGCCTGGGGTAAGGCTAGATTCCAAGAAAGCATCTACTATGTCCAGGACAGGAGGGATAGTTAGAGGCCTGTGTTGAGGCAGGAGTAAGAACTCCCCAAGTCTCGTTTTGGACTCAAAATAGTCCTGGCTTTCCCAGCAGAAATGCTCCCTAAGGGTATGCAAGGTTTCACCAAAAGAAAAATCTTCTGGAGGGGAAGCAGAGGGAATGGAATCCTCTGCATCAGAATCCTCATAAGTAGATAAGGGCAAATCCTAGTAATCAGAAGAAGCAGAGATATCAGATTCCTTATCAGAAGAATCAGAAAGAAAATCAGTTCTAGGTCTCTTAGAGGGGGAAGGCTGGCTTCCCCTAATTAATGTAATAAGGTCTTCAGCCATTCTAAGCATTTGTTTTTAAAGCATGTGGGCCTGAGTCTGCGGTTTGGTCATTGGTTTTCTAGGCGTAGTGCGAGTTTTTGGCCTGAGGAATTCAGTACTTCTAGATGGAAACAATGCCGTCAGTTTAACATGTCTGTAGGCCTGAATACACCCTCAAAAGCCGGTGCCTGCGCAGCGGTTCCGGACCCATACAAGGTAGAGACATCCGCAGATTCCATAGTCGAAGAAGCATCTCGCGGCATACCGGACTCCGAATGGGTCTCAGTAGAAGCCTGCGAATCTGTAGTAGCGGGTATCAGGGGCTGCAAAAGCGCCTCACTGAGTACCAATGGACTGGCGACTAGCTTAACTGAAGCATCGTCGGCAGTTTTGGACCTATGTGGTCTGTCTTTATGCTTAAGTTTTTTTTGGAAGATCGGTAGTCGGATGGCTTAACGAAGCCATTTCGGAGTATGGAGATCAAGAACTAAAGTATTTGGCTACAAAAATAGCCCGACGAATAGTTTGGGCGCTGAACAAGGCACAAAACTGACAGCGAGGGACGTCGTGGTCTCGGCCGAAACAGATGATGCAGTAAGAATGCAAATCTTTATGAGGTATTTGCTTTCCACAGGCAAGACAATTGTTAACTTTTTCTGACATCGGTTAGAGCAAGAAAAAAGGATCACCAACGGGGTACTTATCTTTTTTGCAGACTTCAGGTCTGAAACTCAAAAATGAAAATTTCAGGAGACGGCCAACCAGCACTTGTGAACTGCTTCTGCTTCGGGCACTGCACGGCAAGAAAGACTTATGTAATGCAATGGCGTCAGCTGCATGTTTTATACCAGACGACCTGACGTCATGGAAGAAGCAACAGCATCCAGCGCAGAAATCCGAAGACTCTGATATTCGGGCCGGCTGAGGGCTACCTGCAGGCAGATAACCCAAACATGATGACTGCAACAGTGAAACACGAAGATCATCAGCAGATTGAGGTAATAAAGTGTTAAGGCCTAAGACGGGGTAGGGAAGTATTGTAAAAACTGCAAAAAAATAGAAGAAAGTAGCAAAGATCTGATCCTGACATTGATTGGAACACAACGTAACTGAACAACTTTAAGCTTAAAATAAGCATGAGCTGCAGAACGTTTCTCAAAAGCAAAGCCTGAGGCCATTCCTCTGTTTGATTAAAGCACAGCAAAACAGACGTGAAGATAAATATCAACTGTTATAGCAGTGCAGATAAAAAGGAGAGAAGTAACTACTCTGAGAACATTTCAGATACTGAGTTGACAACTACCTGTATTTTTGTCCTGTTGTTGAGGAGGATGGCCCTCCTCATGTTAGATCTAAGATGCTGAAATAAAGAAACAAACGTACCAGATGTCAAGGTTGGAACCATGGATGTGTTTCTCTGAGGATTCAAATCTCCACAGAAATGAAAGACCACAGCAAAACTGTACTGTTCATAGTTATGGAGGATGAACACCACTCCTTAATGAGTTCCAAGATGTTAAAGTCCACATGGAAATCTGCCAGCAGGAGGCAAAAGCTTCAGCTAGTTCAAGTAAAATCTCAGGTGTAACCGTATCCTAGCAGCCAGGCATCAAGATAAATGCTCACATAGGAACCACAAGGAGCTCTCTTACCACTTATCTAATTCAGAATTGTAGTAAATGTACTCGCTTGGCTTTGAGTTTTGAAACAGCTTGTTGCAGGTGACAGCGATGATTAACATTTGAACTATGTGAAAAGTAAAAAAATAACCAGAACACACAAGGTGTGTGCATGCTTATGTAGTCAGTGTGTGTCATCATTACTATACTTTGTCACAGGGATGCATCCATACTCTATGTCAATGAACCTCAAGAAAAAGATGAAAGCTGACTGCTGAAGAAGACAGTCACAATACACCCCATCAAGGGGCATTTTCTATGGCATATCTACTCGTTATTGAAGCATATATATACACAACAGATTACTGAAAATCTGTAAGAAGTGTGAAAGTATTATTTTGTAGCTTAGAAGGAGACGATTAAAAGCTGAACATGCTATGTTAAAGAAGACCTTTTAACTTTTTGAATTTAGTGAATAGCAATCAATTCTAACTCATGACAGTGAATCAAAAGTTTTCAGTCAGAGGGGATAGGCATAGATTTTAAGTTTGCACTACTAGGGCAAATAGCTGTCTTATAAGCTCATGTGTAGGTAAAACAATGCATTAAACCAGCTTTTTTGTGATGAAGAGAGTGTGTGTTTTAGCCAAATTCAGAAAATTCTGCTCTACCTGCCAATATAACAAGTTGGAAAAAAAGTTTGAGGAAGTTAAAAATCACAACAAAAGCATGGATTTCATCTTGGAGAAATAAATCCACTCAGAGATACAGCACATAACTTTTAAGGATAAAGATGTTAGCAATACAGGATCTACATTCCAGAAAAAAATGGAAACCAGACATAAAATATTTCAGCTGGGTGACTATTATATGAACCATCAATAAAGTACAATATAACCAAATCTAAAATAACTACTAAAAATGTAAAAAAAATCTTTCTATGCTGTTACTTAGGGGGTTAATGACACTAAATACAAGACTTGGCTAATCTTGGCGATGTAGCAAACCAGCTTTTCTTTAGTTTGAAACACATTCAGGCCAGAGCAAACTCAGTCATACAAAACCTTCAAGGAAAAGGAGTCTAGTTCTCACTGGTTAATGTGTGAAATCTTGCCAAACAAGACATACCCTGGGATTCACACAATTTCTCTCTCTGCCTGTACTAACTGCTCAATATGGGCTGGCTGATTGGTGTGATGGAGAGAAATTCAAATTCAGAGCCATGACAAAGCTGATATGAACAGACTTCATTAGCAGCTCATTACTGTCCCTGAATAAAACACTATACGGTCAGACCAGACTGCACTAGTGTTCTTTCTAGCAGCACATGCATCAAATTAGCAAAGGCACCCATTATGCAAGTGCATATACAAATGCCTATTCACACTTGTATACACTCCTCAAACAATCCATCTCCCATACTTGCTCAAACTCAAAAAAACATTAACCTATACCTATGCATAAAAAGAAAAGGGTGCAACCGGGAGAGATATAGCAGATCTTTTGGACGACAAATTTACTCCAACTTTATAGACCATCCTGGGAACTACAGACCCATTAGGCTGACTAGTTTTGTATGCAAAGTCATGGAAAGAATTACCATTGAAATGATTACGAATTACGGATGAAAACTTCAGACAGTGCACCCAACCCAGTTTGTTTTTTGTCAAAGGCAGGTTATAACTACTGAATTTGGTGGGAATTCTTTCAGGAGGACACCAAGGTAATGAAGGCAAAATGGTGAGTACTGCCTATCTTGACCTAGCTAAGGCATTTGATACAGTACCCCACTCAGGCACTGTAAACAAACTCAAGGAATTAGACATAATCCCCTATGCAACTCACTGGATAGACAGCTGGCTTACAGGCAGGACCCAGAAAGTTAGGACTGGACAGACCACCTCCACAAAGAGGCTGGACACCACTGGAATCCCCCAGGCCCTGGGCTGAGTCTGCTCTTCTTTGGCATCAATTTTTTTTTTGAAGACAAGCCCAATGAAAAGGGCCTCTGGCTTACCAAGTTTGCAGATGACTGCAAGCTTGGAGCAATCACAAACATTCCTCAAGATACTAAAATCTTACAGGAACGTCTAACACAGACAAACGACTGCGCCAAAGCCACTGCTTTAAACTCAATGCCACAAAATGCATAAGTGCCTTTTAAGTCAGCCACCCAGGGAAGCTATATCATTGAAAACACATCCCTGAAAGTAGACAGTAGTCAGGGATTTGGGAACTCATGTAGACAATAACCTAGCTTTCAAGTAACATGTGTCTAATGTGGTAAGAAAATCATTCTAAGTCACTCAACCTATAAGTAAGGGTACATCATCTACGTCCAGGGTAGTCATCCTGCCATTGTACCCAGACCTCATCAGACCCATCAAATTAGTATAATGCCCCGTTCAGTATGTACCTGACCAGACGCATGCCACAGCTGGAATGCCCACAGACGTTCCTCACAAAAAGAATACCGGGCATTAACACAACCATACTATGCAGACAGCCTCAAAGCCTTCTCTCTATACTGTGTTTCCCACAGACTGTTGAGAGACATTTTTATGCCTGGCATACAAAGCATCCTTGGACCCTGCTCTGAAGAACCCTTTACATACCCACAAAATGATCATCAAAACTACTAGCGTCAAGGATTTAAACTTTGCCTGCGACGTAAATAAAACATGATAGAGGGAAAGGTATGCATCTCAGAGAATCCACATATTCTCTGCAATAGGCTTTCCATTCATGTGAAGCGCAGCCCTTCCTTAACCGTATTCAAGTGCAACCTGGACCAGTGGATGGGAAATCAGAAATTCACTCCCTGGTATGACACCTAGGACTTTGATGGACTGAAGTAGCCTTTAAACATGCCTAACATACACCCCTTAGAATCACACAACCCTTAGAATAATCTATAAAGCAAATAACATGTGGGATATATTTGAGTTGCACAGCTAGTCTTAAGTCACCAGTGGTTGCTAGCTAGTACACCTTTGAACAATATACAAACATCCAAAAGTACAGTTTTGTACCTACCATAAATGTAGATGTTCGACTGTTGACACTGCTGCAGTCATTACACTTGGGTTATCCTGCCGTCAGGCGGTTCCCCAGTCAGCCAGAGTTCCAAAGTCTTGGTCCGGCATCGGTTGCTGTTGCCTCCTCCCTGACGTCAGTGCGACAGGGGTATATAAGATGCAGCCATTTTCTTCAGTTTTTCTTGCCCCAGATGTCAGGTGCCCCCAAATAGGTAGGCAATTCAAATTGCTAATAAAACACAAATAAGAAAAGCAAACAAAAACTTTCAGTTACCAGCAAATACCCCCCAAAGGTAGTAAAGGGTAGCAGACCTAGGTACGAAACAGCAATGAAGAGGGGATGGAGGGAGGGTAACCTGGAATGCAGCAGTGTCAACACTCGAACATCTACATTTATGGTAGGTACAAAACTGTACTATGTTCATCATATAACACTGATGCAGTCATTACACTTGGGTAGAATCCCAAAGCTGAGGTACGGTGGCTGGTTCAATAATGCATTAGGGGTGGCTATAAGGCCCTGCAGCACTGCAGAGGCGAAGCCAGCTCTGGATTTGGAGTATAGAGGCAGATGGTAATGCTTGGTGAAGGTATGCACAGAGCTCCATGTTGCCGCTTCCAAAATATCCTTGGTAGGTACTCCTCTGAGGTAGGCCGTTGATGTGGCTGTTGCCCTGGTGGAGTGACATCTAATGCTGGTAGGCACAGTCTGTTTTGAAATGGCTTTTCCCTGTGCTCCTGCAGCATATGCTACCAATAATTGCTCAGATTTTCTGAAAGCTTTGGTTTTGTCCAAGTAGAAGCGTAACTGCCTGTGAATGTCCAATGAATGCAGTAGTTGCTCCCCTTTATTCTGTGGTTTTAGATAAAAAGTTGGCAAATGAATAGTTTGGTTTAGAGACACACTTGAAACCACCTTAGGCATAAAAGTAGGGTTAGTTCTTAAGGACACCCTGTCCTGGTGGAAAATGAGGAAAGGTTCCACTGCCATTAGTGCCTGTAATTCTGAAACTCTTTGTGCTGATGCAAGTGCCAGGAGCAGAGCAGTTTTCCAAGAGATGTATTTTAAATCTGCTGTGCTAGCTGGCTCAGAAGGAGGTAAATTTATTTTCCAAAACAAAGTTGAGGTCCCAAGTTGGAGCAGGTGCTCTACGGGGCGGTCTTATGTTTTTTGCCCCTCTGAGGTACTGTTTTAGCAAAGGATTAGAGAAAATTGGTGGATCTGTGTTGTAATGAGCAGAGATGGCAAAGGCATGGATCTTGATGGATGAAAAGGAGAGGCCTTTGTCCAGCATCTCAGTCAAATATTGTAGTATCTGAGGAATGTTTGGCACAAGAGGGTCAAGGCCGTGAGCCTGGTTCCAGGAATAGAATCTCTTCCATTTATCCGAATAGGCTTTCCTGGTACTAGGCCTTATGGCCTCCAGGATGACATCCATAACAGCTTTGGAGAGAGGCATTGCTTGCATTGCTAAGGTATCTTCCATGCAGCGAGGTTTAAGGTCCTTAGCTGGCTGTGGAAAATCTGACTGTTGTTCTGAGAGAGTAGATGTGGTGTTTGAGGCAAAATCCAGGGTGGTCCTTGTGCTACGTTTTTTAAGATTGGGTACCAGTGCTGGCGTGGCCAGTCTGGTGCAATCAGGATCATTTTTGGCCCCTCTTGCCTGTCTTTTATGAGTACCTTTGGAAGAAGAGGCAGTGGTGGGAATGCGTATACTGTTAGATTTTTCCAGCGGAATGAGAGGGCATCCACTTTCCATGCTTATGGATGGTAACTCCTTGTGCAGAATTTCTGTAACTGGCAATTCTTGGTGATGCAAACAGATACATGTCCGGGCTCCACCATTTCTGTGTTATCATTCTGAATATTTGTGCATTCAATTCCCATTCGTGTGGATCCACGATATTTCTGCTTAAGTCGTCTGCCAGTGTGTTTTTCTCTCCTGGCAGGAATTGTGCTTGTAGATTAACTTGACAGCTTATAGCTGTGTTCCACAAGGTCATTGCTTGTCTGCAGAGGGGGTATGAATGGGTGCCCCGTTGCTTGTTTATGTACCACATGACTGTGGTTTTGCCTGTCTTTAGTAGTAGTTGTCCTGGATGTAGCAGGTCCTTGAAAGCTATAAGGGCATTTTGTACAGCTAGCATCTCTTTTTGATTGATGTGAAGATGCTTTTGTTCTATAGGCCACTTGCCCTGAATGCATTTTCCTGCCATGTGTGCTCCCCCAGGTGTAATCCGATGCATCTGTTGTCAGTGTTTGCCTGGGTGTGGGTTGAGTAAAAGGCTGTCCCTTGTTGAGGTGACAAGCTTGAGCCCACCACCGAAACTCCTTCTGAAGGCAAGGTATTAGTGGTATAACTGTTTCCAAACTTTGACAGTGCTGAGACCATACACTCTTTAGGTACCATTGTAGTTTCCTCATATGCAGTCTGGCATATGGAATTAGTAATATGCAAGATGCCATGTAGCCCAAGGCCTGCAGAATTTTTCTTGCAGGGAGTCGGGTCTTTGTTGCCATCAACTGAAAGTATAGAGTCAAATGTCCTTGCTTGTCTGGCGTGAGATAAGCCATCTGGGCTGTTGTGTTCAAGCTGGCACCCAAGAATATTATCTCTTGTGAGGGCACTAGTTTTGATTTCTTTTCGTTTACTGTGCACCCCAGGCAACTTAATAACTTTTTTACAAACAGATGCTTTAGGAGAATGTCTTTGCTCTCTGCTTGAATTAGGCAGTCATCCAGGTATGGGTAAATTTGAATTCCTCTTCGTCTGCAAAATGCAATTACTGCTGCCAGGCACTTTGTGAAGACCCTGGGCGCAGTAGATAAGCCAAAGGGCAGTGCAGAGAATTGATAATGCATTGGACCAGCTATGAATCTGAGGTATCTTCTGCAGTTTTGTCTGATAGGGACATGCAGGTATGCCTCCTTGAGGTCCAAAGTCACGAGCCAAGCTTGCTTGCCCAGCATGGGAAGAAGCTGCTGTAATGTCAACATTTTGAATTTCGGGAAATCCAGGTAAGTGTTTAGAGATGAAAGATCCAGAATAGGCCTCCAGGCTTGGTCTTTTCTGGGTACCAGAAAGAGTCTTGAGTAAAATCCTTGTCCTTGTTCCTGTGGAGGTACCTTTTGAATAGCTCCCTCGGTCATGAGTGCTGTAATTTGTTTTTGAGCCTCTGCCCATTGATTTGGTGGCAGATTTGGCATTCCTTTTAACCTTGGCAGAGTGTGAAAGTGGAACCTGTAACCCTGTGAAATGATATTGAGAACCCATTTGTCTTTGGTGATCATCTGCCAATTGTGATAGAAAAGAGACAGTTTTCCCTCCCAGTGGGGCTGCCAAGAGAGAAATGTTTGCAGCTGTAGTGGGAAGTCATTGGGACTGTTTTTTGTAAGGTTGTTGTGTCTCTTCTTCTTTCTGGCCTGGTGTACCCCATTGTCGAGGCCTGTAAGGAACTTGCGGTTGTCCTCTGCCTCTTGGACGCCTGTATTTGCCCCTTTGAGGTCTGTCTGTAACAGGAAAGGACCAATTCTTTGTTGGCCAGTTTCTGCTAAACCTTGGAGGCTGTACCTGTAAGAAATCTTTCACTGTTTGCATAGATTTTGCCTTATCGTCCATTTTCTTTAGTACCTCTTCTGCCTTAACTCCAAATAGGACATCATGCTGCAAGGGTGCATCCAGTAGTTTTGCTTTAACAAGATCTGGTAATGTATGTTCCTTTAACTATGTGTGTCTTCTAATGACAGAGCCTGTAACTGCTGCTCTGCAGGAGGTCTCTAAAGAATCAAAGCCACATTGCAAAGTATGTTTTCCCACTTGTTCAGCAGCATGCAGTAAATCCTGCATTTCTTTAAAATTAGGAGGATCTGTATCTGAAAGCATTTTTTGTTTCAACTGAGACATCAGAAATTGCTCATATTTTAACATGTGAAATTGGCAATTCAAAGCCCTCATTGCTACAGTTGCAGATGTATATACTTTCTTTCCCCATCTGTCTAATGCTCTGGAGTCTCTGTCAGAGGGAACTGGGTTCTTTGCTGATGAGGCCTTGACCCCTTTGGGTCCCTGAGAAATAGTTTCTGGGTCTGCCACTGGCCTTTTATACAGAAATATGTGTGAGTCAGGGACTCTAATACCTGTCTGGTTTAACTGGAGCTGGTGGTAAGGAATCAGGATTTAAGCTGGATTCAGTATACACATCATCCACAATGTCTAACACTGGCGGAATAGCCAGGGGTCTGTGTTGAGGTAAAAGTAGGAATTCTCTGAGCCTTTTCTTGGATTCTGAGTAATCCTGGCCCTGCCAATGGGAATGCTCCCACTTGGTGTGTAAAGTTTCCCCAAAAGAGTAATCCTCTGGGGGAGAGGCTGATGGAATGGATTCCTCAGCATCAGAATCCTCATAAGGGGGTAAAGAGTAACCAAGGTTTGAGGAAGACTGTGAGGAAATGGCACCTGGTCGGAGGAGTCAGAATCCACATCCTGTCTAGGCCTTTTATCAGGAGGGGGATGGGACCCCCTGATCAGAGTGATCAGGTCTTCGGCCATTTTGAGCATTTGTTTCTTAGGCATGGAGGCCTGCCCTGAAGACTGTGATTTTTTTAGTTTTAAGAGGTGGTTTAGAGTTAGAAGAGGGTTTAAGGCTAAGCTGACTAGGTCTGAATACACCCTCTGAAGTTGCAGGAGGCTCATGTATACCGGATACCTCTGCAGGGTCGGTTTCCGTAGTCTGTAAAACTTGGGAGTCCGATGGCCCAGCCATCTCCATTAAGGAGTCGGTGGCTGCCTGTGGTTCTGCAGAAGCGGTCGTCAGGGGCTGCGAAGGCGCCTCGCTGAAAATTGGAGAACCGGTGACTGGCCTAGAAGAGGCGTCGTCGTCCGTTTTGGGCCTCGGATGCCTGTCTTTGTCTTTGCGCTTTTTATGAATTGCGGTCATCGAAGTTGACGGCATCGTATAATTAAATTTTCTGCCAAAGTAATGTCGGGCAAAATCAAACCGACGTTTAATAGTGCGCTTGTTAAACCTAGCACAAAACCGACAACCAGTGACGTCGTGGTCTGGGCCTAGGCATGCGATGCAATAAGAATGGAAATCCTTATGAGGTATTTGCTTCCCACAAGAAATACAGTTATTAACTTTTACTGACATCGGACTGAGGCAAGAAAAAGTTTCCCCAACATGGTACTTAGCTTTGTAGAAGACGTCGGTTCTGGATTCGGAAATGAAAATCTCAGGAGTCGGACGACCGGCACTTGTGAACTGCTTTTGCTTCGGGCACCGCACGGCAAGAAAGACTGAAGAAAATGGCGTCAGCTGCATCTTATATACCTCTGTCGCATTGACGTCAGGGAGGAGGTGACAGCAACCAACGCCGGACCAAGACTTTGGAACTCTGGCCGACTGGGGAACCGCCTGATGGCAGGATAACCCAAGTGTAATGACTGCAGCAGTGTAACACTATGAACATCTAGAGATCCCCTTTCTAGCACTATGACAATCCAGGCAAACACAGTCCATCCAGTCTTGAAACACTTACCTAATGTATTGTGACCACACTGGCATGTATGTTATGTTTACTTAAACCACACCCATGTCCCTATGGACATGCACACACACATCCACATCTCCAGTCTTTTGCTGGCATTCACTTTTTCCTCCTACAGTAATCTGGAGCTGTAGAAACCTCTGGAGGAGACCATATGGTTAACTGGTATTAAACAATTCCCCAGATTGCTGCACTTGCATGCAGCTTCACCTGCGAGACCTCTCTCTGCTCTAAGGTCCCCACAAGCGGAAAACATCAGTAGCAGAGTGGTGCAAGAATTAGGAAAGGCTTAGTCTGATGGGTAAGCATTTTAAGATGAGGCTTCCACATCACATTAAAACTTTCTGAATTCCAGAAAAACAGATGACCTTCAAGGAGTTTGGAAAATTTATCTGAGTTTTACTGGGTGAGAGTTAATGAACAAGAAGAATAAAAAAACAGATCATACAGAAAACTCTGAGGGACTCCAATGACTATTATTGGGCCTAGTTTAACTCTAATAAACCTACCTCAAAGACAACCCCGAGTAATATTACAGTGAATCTTCAAAAGAAGACACACTGGATTAATTGGTTAAAAAGACCTTGATACATACTTAAAAATATGAATCTTCAAAAAATTGTCAACACCTAAAAGAAAGCTACAAGATTATGGCAGTCATCTTAAAGATCACTCATGAGCATGGTCTCTATCAATGAGCTGCAGGCCATTAAAAAAATAAGAAAAATCTACTGTATATAAAACATGACCAAAAGAATTCAGGCATTTACAAACTACTTTGCAATGTATTACTTACCACTGTCAGATGAATCATCTTTCTTAGTACGCATCTTCCTTTTTCGTCCTCGCTTCCCCTTTCTACTTTCCCCATGTTCACCTGTCACAGCTTCTGGACCAGTACAGTTTTCAGCATGCCTTGCCATTGTGTTCTACAAACATGAAAAAAATCAGTCAAATAAAAAAATCTAAAAAAATATTGTAGCTCTCAATTTCACAACTCATTTACATTTTTGAAATACAATTACTATTTCCATGCAGCAGTTAGCGTTGTCGCCTCACAGCCAGAGTTTCTCCGGTTTGATTCTCGACTGGAGCACCTTCTGTGTGGAGTTTGCATGTCCTCCCCTTGGTCGAGTGACTGTTAAAGACATGCAGGAAGGTGGTGCGTGAATGGGTGTGCCGTCTTTGAAGGTTGGGCATCAGGCTGGCACCCCGGCACTGTAAAATCCACTGCCAATCATTAGCATAACAGAGTTCCGCTGGGGTGATCCCACACTGGGAAAAGCCGAAAGACAATAGTTTACTATTATTTGCATAGTTGTCTAGCAAGCTCCCCCCCAATAAAATAAATAAAAATAAAATCTATAACTTAAGAATAAAACCCAAAAAACACTCCCAGGTGTAAATGTTCCATTGTAACGAAAAGAAGAAACCACCACAATACCAAGCACAACGGAAGAAACAAAAGCACGAAGGACCATACAATATGATAAAAATCATTTAACCCAGGTACAAAAAATAGTGGTAAGTGCTTTCACTCAGCTTCTTCAGACCATATTAAAAAGAACCTGTTGCTCACAACTCAAACAAATATGCTGTTAGACCCAATCATAACTCAGCTCATACGCATTAAGTAGTCACCCTTAAAAGAGCAAGATAAAGTACATCCAATGGATAATAATAAAATAAATACATGTATAAAATATTTATGTATAACACAATATAGATACACTTGCATGTAAATATCAACTAAATATCAACTAAAATAAAAACATCTAACCGCTGCATTTCATACTGAACTATCGGAAGGGCTTTGAACACTAATCTGTGATGCATAACATTAAGTATCCTGTTTTTTTGCATATTTCTGAGTTATTTATAGCACTTTTATTGTTTGCATATACTTTGCTAGTTAGTTTCAGTGTGTGTGAGGTATTAACTAGAAATTTTCTACAACTGTTAAGCATCTGGTTGGGTTTGTTTCTTCTGATTTCCTGCTAGGAGTGTATCATATAACTTGTTTCCCTTTAAAAGCATTCTCTAGAGTCGCCTTGATCCTTTATCTGTTTAAACATTTCTGCATTTTTTTTCCCTACCCAAGTAGTGTTGGTAGTGTAGCTTGTGTTTTGGGCCTAGATGTTTGTTACTAGAGACTGTGTGTCTGAGCACATGTTCCAGGCCATCATAACTTAGCCAATGCCAGAATAGCATTTCAGTGAGAGTGAATAGTTTGTGGTCATTGGCTGACTGGGGTTGCCTGGACTACGCCTTGGAGTAAGCACCTCATTGGTTCTTTCAAGCTTTTTTTAAAGTTGTTTCAGGTTTCAACTTTGTTACTTAAGAAGTTAACTTGTGAGTGTTTCTGCCATTTCACACTGAACTAATCAGAGGAAGTAGGTGGAAGGGCTCTGAGCCAAGTAATCTGTGATATACAACATTAAGTATCCTGTTTTTTGCATATTTCTGGGTTATTTATAGCACTTTTATTGTTTGCATATACTTTGCTAGCTAGTTTAACTGTGTGTGAGGTATTAACTAGAAATTTTCTACAATTGTTAAGCATCTGGTTGGGTTTGTTTGTTCTGATTTCCTGCTAGGAGTGTATCATATAACTTGTTTGCATTTAAAAGCATTCTCTAGAGTCTCCTTGATCCTTTATCTGTTTAAACATTTCTGCAGTTTTTTTCTACCTAAATAGTGTTGGTAGTGTAGCATTGTCCATATTCAGGCTTGTGTTTTGGGCCTAGTTGTTTGTTAGTAGAGACTGTGTCTGAGCACATGTTCCAGGCCATCACAGTTTAGCCAATGCCAGAATAGCATTGCAGTGAGAGTGAATAGTTTGTGGTCATTGGCTGACTGGGGTTGCCTGGACTATGCCTTGGAGTAATCACCTCACTGGTTCTTTCAAGCTTTTTTTAAAGTTGTTTCAGGTTTCAACTTTGTTACTTAAGTTAACTTGTGTTTCTGCCACTTCACACTGAGCTAATCTGAGGAAGAGCTCTGAGCCAACTATTCTGTGACATATAACATTAATATCCTGGTTTTTTTGTTTATTTCTGAGTTATTTATAGCAATTTTATTGTTTGCATATACATTTCTAGCTAGTTTCACTGTGTGCGTGAGGTATTAACTAGAAATTTTCTACAATTGTTAAGCATCTGGTTGGGTTTGTTTGTTCTGATTTTAGTTTCCCACCCTCCCTTCCTATTGGTATCCTGTTTTTATACTTGGTGGCTTTGCAGTTGCCCACCCCTACTGTAAATTTGATCTGGGACACTCCTCCCAGTCTAGTGTCATTACCTCATTCTACCTAATCCAGGGAGAACATTTGAGAAGGCCAACCCAGTTAAGTTTCTGCTCCTCTTTTCCCCTTAAAAAAAAAATAAATAAATTTCTAAGCTTGTTTCCTGCCTTTCCTGTAAGTCATCTAAGTCCAGATACAGATTTGCTGTATCCAGGAATGTTTGTAAGATTTTGAGCCCCAAAGCCTTTCTGTGTTGGAGGTAAGCCTTCTAGCTTAATTTTGTTTCTTAGAACTAGCCAGTTTTCGACTTTCAGCACTCTAATCTATTTCTTTGAGTGCAGCACTTGTTCAGAACTCACTGTAAGCACTAAATAAGCTACTAAGGACTACAGCACTCAACTTTCCTCACTTGCCTACAGGAAAACAGTTTTTAGTACTTAATAAATAAGCAACTATCCAAGCATGTCTGATGGTCAAGCTCCCGGTGTTTTCTCCTGTCTACCTGATAAATCTGGGCATCCTGGGGCAATGCAGCAATTGACTCATGTAAACAGGCAACCCTCTCCTCCTACCACCCAACACTACAACCTGTGAGAGATGCACTTATATAGCCAAACTGGAAGCAAAGCTCTCTTCACCCAAGACTGGACTAGACAGTCAAGAGGAGAAGGTAAACACTTGCACCACACCACCCTCATCACATAGTCCCTCAAAACGTATACCACCAACACACACACACACAGAAACACAACACACACCTACATTCGCGGAGGCTCTAAAAAAAAATCTACCCAAGCAACAGGGACCTCCAAAGCAGAAATGCAAGCAACCTCCACCCCCCAACACAACCTAAATGACACACAGCCCACAAACAAAGTGTGTCACTCCACAACAGCCCATAAGGCATAACAACGTA
This sequence comes from Protopterus annectens, assembly GCF_019279795.1. Lineage (NCBI taxonomy): Eukaryota > Metazoa > Chordata > Ceratodontiformes > Protopteridae > Protopterus > Protopterus annectens. Next base: position 1,936,705,197 of record NC_056741.1, read on the forward strand.
CCCAACACTCTAGTCATAGGTGACTCTATAGTCAGGTGCACTGATGTTCCACTCACAAGGCTAAACAAGGAGAAATTTACTGTCTAGCTGCCTGTCAGGTGCCAGGATCCACCACATAACGCATGCACTCAGGTCACTCCAAGTACAAATATGACTGTCAATATCCATGTTGGTGTGAATGACCTGAGACGCATCTCCCTGGACTACATGAATAGAGACATGGAGGAGCTGTCCGATCTTGTAGCCCAGGCAGGTACATCCCTAGCCATGAGTAGCATCCTGCCATCACCCAGAATGATACCACAGTACAAGGACAAAATGACTGACTTCAATAATTGGCGAAGCTTCTGGTGGCATTCTAATGGGATCCAGTATCTATCTGCCTGGGATGACATGATTGGGGAACCACGATGCTTTGCCAGAGATGGCCTGCACCTGTCACTTTTGGGATCCCAGATACTGGCTAAGGCTCTTGCCACCCCATATAATGCCTTTTTTAGGCAAGATTCAAATGACAAATTCACCATCATAACAGGTACAAGCAAGCAAAATCTGAGGGTAATGCTACTTAATGCTAGAAGCCTAAATCTCAAAATGCACTCACTTAAGGCACTCCTTAAAATGGAGAACATTGACATCTGTACAGTGACAAGACACCTGGTTCAAGGCTCCAGATAGCACCGCTGCATTACTAGGCTAATTCATACCAAACCTTTCGGCCACCTAACCTGGACCGAAGCACTAAAGGCGGAGGCATGTCCATATTCATTAAGGATATCCACACCTCCAGGCTAGTTGCTCAGCATAATGCATCCGAGATTATCCAAGTGCAACTAATTCTGGGCAAGACCGCAATCCAAATTGTAGCTTGCTACAGATCCCCCACCATGCCCCAGGATTCCTACTCCTCATTTCTTTATACAATGGAAAATATTAGAGTACAACCTAACACCCTAAAAATGGGCGATTTCAACCACCCCACCATTAACTGGGAAAACTTCTCCTGTACCAACTCTTGTGCTCAACGTTTTCTGGAATTCATAAATTCCAACGCCTTGGATCAACTTATCTACACCCCCACCAGGGGCAGCAATATCCTAGACCTGGTCATTACCAACATGGGCAACTGGTGTTCCACACCAGAGGTCAAGTCCTCGTTGGTCAGATCCGACCACAAGCAAATCACCCTAGACATCCACATCCCACCCCCCATTAGGGAAACTACCGTAAAAAAGTTCTCCAAAGCCAACTTCACCCTTAAGAGAGAAGTGGCAAACTTCAGACACCCATGCTGATGGACAATAGAGGTACGACTGCTGAATCCTATACAGTTGCACTTTATAAGCACTTACATGAACGAGTGCATGGATCGTGCAATCCCTAGCGGAACCAAGATGCTATACTCCAAAAAAAAAAAAAAAAAAAAAAAAAAAAAAAAAAAAAAAAAACAGCCAATCTGGTGGCCCCCTCTCAAACTCTACAACAGAAGAAAGAAACTGTTGCAAAAAAGAGTAAAATCCCATGACTGGAGGAACTCTGTGGTCAGCCTCAGTAAGAAGCTGAGATCCCTCAAAATCCTCCAAAGCTAGTTACGAAAACAAAATTGCCACTGATTCTAAAGACAACCAAAAAGCATTCTATAGCTATGTCAAGAATCTCAATGGCAATACTCAGATCTGCTCTGAGTTACAGCACAATGGCACTAAATATACAGAACCAACTGATATTGCCAACATCCTGGCAGATAGTTTCAGTGCTAACTTTACCCCTTCTCTCATCCCTTAAAGGGCCCATCTCTGCACCGGAAGAATGCAAAGTTCCTGTAAACACGGCTGCACAGGTAAAAAAAATAAAACACTCTCAAAACCCAAGAACACAGCATCCATGGGACCTGACAATATCCTAGGCTGCATTCTACATGAACTACAGAATGAACTGGCACCCCCACCTAAGTACCATGTTCAATCATAGCCTCACCTCAGGCTTTGTGCCCACTGAATGGCGCACAGCAACGGTTATCCCACTCCACAAAGGGGGAGCCACCACGAACCCCGGGAACTGGTCTGCAAGGCTATGGAATGTATCATCATGGAACTTATAAACAACGACATTGGTAATCTCCAAACTCTGGACCCTATCCAGTTCGGGTTTGTAAACGGCAGGTCATGTCTCCTAAACCTGATGGACTTCTTTGAAGGGATCACCAAAGCCGTAGATGAGGGTAAGGTGGTTTACACAGCCTATCTAGATCTCGCTAAGGATTTTAACACCATCGCCCACTCTGGAATTATAGATAAACTCACTAAACTAGGTATAAATCCTTATGTCACAAGATGGGTTGCCAACTGGCTCACTGACAGAACCCACACTGTGAAAGTAGCAGACTCCAAATCCAACTTAAGGCCAGTGACAAGTGGAGTACCACAAGGTTCAGACCTAGGTCCTCTCCAGTTTGGTATCTACTCCTCTGAAGTACAGGCCAACACAGGTGGTCTTTGGCTAACAAAGTTCGCAGATGACTGCAAACTAGGAGCCATAATCAAAACTCCTAACGATGTGGGCATCCTACAAAACGGCCTCACAGACGGATGCCTGGTGTCAAAGCCATGGCCTCAAGCTCAATGCCAAAAAGTGCATTGTCATCCCTTTTGGTAAAAACTCTGTACCCATGAACTACCACATAGGCAGTAGTCTACTTAACACCAAAAGTGTGATAAGACACCTTGGGACACAGGTGGACACTAGTCCCTCCTTTGATAATCACATTGCCACAATAGTAAGGAAATCCTTCTACGTGGCACACCTCATCACAAAAGAATTCTCATCCAGGAAAAAAGAGGTCATTGTTCCCCTCTACTTGTCACTCAGACCCATTACAGAGTACAATGCCCCTTTTGGCATGTACCTCACAAGACATCTACAACTGGAAAGGCCACAGAAATACCTCACAGAGAGGATCACCGGCCTCAAAAAGATGCCCTACGCAGACCATCTGAAAAAAACTCCAGTTTTACTCTCATGCATATTGCCTACTCAGAGGCGATCTCTGCCTAACATACAAAGCTATGTCAGATCCAGAGCTGTTGGACATGCTCCACTTAAAGAAATCCCAATCCCTCCAAGCTACACACTCTACGAACCTAAACCTTGTCAACACAATAAACAGAACAGGCTGGAGGAACAGATTCTTGTCCTAGAGACTTCCCATACTCTGGAACAAACTACCTATCTATATAAAACAAGGCTCCTCATTAGCACCCCAAGAAAAAGCTTGATGAATGGATGGGAGACAGGAAATTCACCCCGGGAATAATTTCTGTGGCTCTGCTTGACAGGGGCACAGGAAAATAATTTTGTTGGGTGGCAAAAGCCAGGGTACCGTTTGGCTAGGCTTATATAGGCTCTAGGGCCAAATAGCCCAATACCTACCTATGAACATAGTACTCACTTAACCCTAAGCCCTCCATATTTTAAAATAGGTTTTAGGGAGGCTCTCTCATTTTAAGCCTTTACCCCTACCTGCTCTTAGCCTTATTATCCACCTAACCTCCCTATTCTCTGTGCAATTTCTAATATCCCCTTCCCTAGGACTGGGCATAATGACATCTATAACCATAAATTTAAAGTTATGCTAGTCTCCCATCTGCATAACAGGTTTCGACAATGAATTATTATTTGAACGTATCCTAATATTGTAGAGATCTTCCCTAATCCTATCCTTAAGCATTCTATCTGTCTTTTCTACATAAGAGGAGACACAGACAGTGCAATGAGCTAAACAGACCAAATGTTGTGTGCAGCAATCAGCGCATACCCTAAACACAAATCTCTGCTCTGTATCAGGGTGAACAAACTGGCCGCTGTTATCTATACTCTCACAAAAATTACATCTATCACATGGTCTAGTAAAAAACCCATTCATAGATGTATAATTGGGGGGGGGGGGCTCTGGAGTAACATAGCATTCTCTAAGTTCAGTTTCTTCTTTAACAAAAATCCTGGAGCATCCCCCACAATCTGCCTCTACTCGGGGTCTACCGTTAGTGTTTTCCAATGTTTCCTAATAACCTCCATTATTATATTGTCAGTAGTATAAAACATTGGTGGTTTTATTCGATTCACCTACTCATTGTTTGTCCTTTCACCAGCCATTCTCATTTGAGGTGAAAAGTATGGGCAGGCCACATCCCCTCTCAAACCAGGTATTTCCCCTAATAATTTATCCATCTCTGAAGCACTATAACCTCTTGCAAGCAGTTTCTCTCTCAAACTCAAAATCTCTGAGTGAATACCATCCTCATCCCTTGGCCTTTGATCACATTTCTAAATACATAACCCGGGTGCATGCTGCGCTTGTGGAGTAATGTATTTCTATGGCACTGGTTCCCTAAAGACGCCTGTGTTGACCAGGCCATTACCTAACCATGCCATTACCCAACCTTTCGACATAAACATCCAAATACTCAATCCTGACAGTAGAGGAAGCCAAGGTAAACTATAAATGTCCAATTACTTTATTCAACTGCTCATGGAAAGCTGTTAACTGCTCCCCACTGACTGTCCAAATAAAAAACAAGTTGACAAGATGACGATAAAAAGGGACTAATCTAACATGTTCCATCCCAAACAAAGCCCTCTTCCCAACAGACCATAAACAAGTTGGCATAGCTATTGGCACACAAACTGCCTGTAGCTAGCACCTTTTTTTGTAGATAACTTCAGACAAAGATAATATTCTCAAGGACTGTTTCAAGAAACAGGGATAATAAATCTATAAAGCTACGGCTATATTCACTATGCTTAACAAGATATTTCTGTGTATACTCAATCCCCACAGCATCCGGAATGATGGCAAATAAAGCTTGAACATCCAAAGTAATGAGACAGTAATCCATTTCTACAGGCAAGGTGTTAGTAAAGCTGTACAAATCCACTAAAAAATGTTTAGACTCTTTCAGAACAAAAGTGTTCTTATCCAGGACCGGGTGCGGGAACCTCTCAATTTACAACGAGAAGGGTTCTGTGCACCAGCCCCTTCCTGCAACAATAGGTGTTAAAGGTGGTCTCACTCCATCCTTATGTATCTTGGGCAACCCTTGCATGATAGGTATAAGGGGATTGTCCATCTTTAAGGATAGAAATAGCTCATAAGATATCAATTTACTTTTCAAACTATCTTCCAACATATAAAACATCCTCCGTTCTAATGCATGAACCTATGCCATATCAATGAGAGTAAAATTCACTTTCACTCATCACTCTCATAGACCTAGCATAATCAATCTTGTTCATGATCACTATCGGACCACCTTCATTCACCGGTCTTATTGCAATATTAACATCTTTCTGCAAATTCAACAGCGCTGTCTTCTGACATTAAGATTATATTTCCAGAGTACAGAATACTTTTTATCATATAACTCATATAAATCCTTCTCTACTAACTTATTAAATACATTAACAAGTGGATGGCCATTGGGTACATACAAACTTGTTTTTTTGAAATTTAAATTATCTACATTTGCAACATTACCAAATTCTAACGTCAATAAGACATTCATACTAAAAAGTTTAATGTCATTCAATGCATCAGTCAAATCACTTCGTGTAGGGACAAAAGTCCTTTTTCCAGAACAAACATCTCATCCACAGTCAAAGCTCTATCAGCGATGTTGCATATTAGTGAGCCTTTACTCGATTCTACATTTTCTTTAAAGTCTGATTCGAGTTCCTATTGCTGTGGTGGTGGTGCTGCGGTAGCGTTTTCGCCTCACAGTAAGACGTTGTACTGTTCGATTTTCAGCTAAAGCGTCTTCTGTGTGGAGACATGCGTGAATGGGCGTACCTTCGTTGAAGGTTGTGCGTCAGGCCTGGCAAGTCAGTACGTAAAAATCTACTGCCAATCATTAGCGGACCAGAGTTCCACTGTGGCGACCCCTAACCGGGAAAAGCCGAAAGATACAACTGATTAGAGTTCCTCTCCTTTGACAGCTTCCGCCTCTGCTGGCTCCTGGGATCGAGTCCTGTTCACACCATAATTCCCAATGATTGGTAAAGGGAAAGATGGTGACGAATTAGCCATATGCCCTGCAGATTCACCATTCTTTGCAGAGCCAACCACCACTGTGATTTTCCGCTTTACATCCCCACCCAAAGGCAGAGGTTGCTGAGGTATTAACTGTTTATACCATCACTAACAGATATAGAATGTAAAGTGGCAGATTCATCATTCATAGGTAGGTAACTAGGCTGTTGGCTCTAGGGCATAATTAAGCCTAGCCAAAAAAAATGTTTTTGCTTACGCTTCCCTCCCAAGTGGTTTAGTTTCCTGCGCCCCTGTCCAGCAGGGCCACCAAAGTGATTCCCGGGGTGAATTTCCTATTTCCCATCCACTCATCAAGATTCCTGTTGAAGAGCGCTAATAGGGAGATGTGCCTCACATATATGGGGACCTTATTCCAGAGCAAGGGAAATCTCTGGGACACGAATCTGTCCCTCCAAAAAGTCCTATTTATAGTTGATGTCAGGTTGGTGGATTGGTTTTTCCATAGGTGGAGCATTTCTAGTAATTTGGGGTTTGACATAGCCTTGTATGTCAGGCAGAGATCACCTCTGTGTAGCCGGTACGCGACAGAGTACAATCAGAGTTTTATTTTGCCTAATGGCATAGGGCAACTGTTTGAGGCCCGTTATCCTCTTTGTGAGGTACTTTTGAGGCCTCTCCAGTTGTTGCAGATGTCTTGTTAGGTACATCCGAACGGGGCATTATATTCAATAACGGGTCAAATGAGTGATGAGTAGAGGGGGACAATAACATCCTTATTCCTGGATGCAAAGGTGATAAGGTGGGCCATGAAGAAGGATTTTCTAACCACTTTAACAATACGGTTGTCGAAGGAGAGGTTACTATCTACCTGAGTCCCTAGGTCTCTTATCCCACTCTCCGTGGTAAGTGGGCTACCATCTATGATGTAATTCATAGGTACTTGGTTTTTCCCAAAGGGGATGACTATGCACTTTTTGGCATTTAGCTTGAGGCCGTGGTTTTGGCAGCACGTATCTGTCAGAACCTTTTGAAGGACATCTACGACAGTAGGGGTCTCAATTATGGCACCCAGTTTGCAGTAGTCTGCGAACTTTGTTAGCCATAGTCCCTCCGTGTGTTCTTGTACCTCCGAGAAGTAGATACCGAACAGGAGGGATCCCAGGACTGAGCTCTGTGGTACACCACTAGTCACAGGTTTGGAGTTAGATCTAGCATTTCCTATTCTCACTGAATGGGTTCTATCCGTGAGCCAGTTAGCAACCCATCTTGTAACGTAGGGGTTTATATTTAGGCTGGTGAGTTTGTCAATAATTCCCAAGTGGGGAAGGGCATTGAAGGCTTTTGCAAGATCAAGGTATGCTGTGTGAACCACCTTTCCCTCATCTATTGCTTTAGTGACCATTTCGAAAAAGTTAACCAGATTTAGGAGACAAGACCTTCCCTTTACGAACCCAAACTGGGTGGGGTCAAGGGTTTGTAGGTTCCCAATGTCTTTGTTTATGAGTTCCATGATGATGCACTCCATGGCCTTGCAGACGAGACTCGTCAGGCTAATGGGGCGGTAATTCCTGGGGTCAGTGGTGGCACCACCTTTGTGGAGTGGCAGAACTGCTGCCATGTGCCACTCTGTGGGCAAATAGCCTGAGGTGAGGCTGTGGTTAAACATGGTTTTAAGGCGAGGGATTAATTTGTTTTGGAGTTCATGTTGTACGCAGCCTGGGATGCTGTCTGGTCCCATGGATGCTGTTGCTTCTTGCCTTGGAGTGCGCTATTTTAACCTGAGTGTCTGTGATTTTAGGAGCAGTACAATCTTCTGGCATGGAAATGGACCCTTTGGGGGGTGAGGGTGGGGTGAAGTTTGCACTGAACCTATCTGCCAGTATACTGGCGATGTCAGTTGGTTCCGTGAATTTTGAATAATTATGCTGTAGCTCGGAGTAGATCTGCGAGTTATTTAGGTTTTTGACACAGCTAAAAAAATGCTTTATGATTGTCATTGGTGTCTGTTGCGATTTTTCTTTCAAAGCTCGGCTTAGAGTTTTTTATGAGGGTTCTTAGCTTTTTGCCAAGGTTGGTCAGGGAGCCCCTCCATTCCTGGGTTTTTACTGTTTTTTGCAATAATTTCTTCCTTCTATTATAGGCCTTATTCATGGCTGGGGTCCACCAGACTGGTTACCTCTTTTTGGAGGAGTGAGTCGGTCTTGTTTGGGATAGCACGGTCCATGCACTCATGTAGGTGCTTGTAGAGTGCTTCTGTGTAGGATATAGCAGATTCAATCATATTGCCTTTCTGCTGGGGAGTAGCGAAGTTTGCCACCTCCGTCTTGAGTAGCATAAAGTTCGCCTTGGAGAAGTTTTTCACCATGGTTTCTTTTGGGGCGGGGGGTGAGGGTGGTATGTGGATAGCTAGGGTGATGAGTTTATGATCTGATCTGACCAATGAGGAATTTACCACAGGTGTGGAGTATTTGTCCCTCATGTTGGTGATGACCAGGGTCCAGTATATTTTTACCTCTTGTGGGGGTGTTAATAAGCTGGTCCAGAGCATTGGCGTTAATGTACTCCAAGAAGCGCTGAGCAAAGGTATTAGTACTTCCGTAGTTTTCCCAGTTGATGTTTGGGTAGTTGAAATCACCCAGTATAAGGGTGTTCGGTTGGACTCTCATGTTTTCCAGTACCTCAAAGAAAGAAGAGTGCGTGTCATGGGGCTGGGAAGGTGACCTGTAGCAAGCTACAATCTGGACTGCAGTTTTGCCCATTGTCAGTTGCACTTGGATGATTTCCGAGGCATCATACTTTGCAACCAGTCTGGAGGGTGTGGCTATGCTTGATGAATATGGATACGCCTCCTCTCTTTGTATTTCAGTCCGGGTTTTGAAGCCGAAATGTGTGGTATGTGTTGTAGCCTGGAATTGCTGGGGTGCTCTCTTGAGCCTTGAACCAGGTCTCCATTACTGCACAAATATCTACGTTCTCCATGTTGAGGAGTGCCTCGAGAGCGAGAGTGCATTTTGAGGTTTAAACTCCTAGCGTTCAGCAGCATGACCCTCAGTTTTATGTCACAAGTACTTGTTACGATGGTGTATTTTTTTGAGCCTTGCCTAAAAAGGCACTATTGGGGTGGTAAGAGCCTTTGCCAGTATTCTGAATCCCTGGGGTGCCAGGTGCAAGCCATCTCTGTAGAAGTATCGAGGCTTGTCGAGCATGTCATCCCAGGCAGACAGGTACTGGATCCCCTTTGAATGACACCAAAAACCTAGCTAGTTGCTGAAATTTATCATTTTTTTCCTTGTACTGAGGTATCAATTCTTGGTGAGGGTAAGATGCTACTCAGGGCTAGGGTCCATACCTGCCTTGATTACATAACCAGAGAGCTTCTCTATGTCTTTTCATGTAGTCCAGGAAGGTACGTCTCAGGTCATTCACACCAACATGGACAATGACAGATTCATATTTTTACTTGTGGAGTGACCTGAGTGCGTGGGTAATGTGGCGGATTCTGGCGCCCGACATGCAACTGACAGTGACCTTCTCTTTGTCCAGCCTGGTGAAGGGGACATCGGTGTGCCTGACTATTCAGTCACCTATTACAAGTGTGTTTGGCAAGGTGTTATGCCTTAAGGGCTGTGGTTGTGCGGCACACTGGCTTTGGTGGTTATGTGATGATTGCGGTGTGCTGGTGGGTGTAGGCTGCTTGCGTGTCTGCTTTGGAGGTCTCTGTTGTTTCCGCAGATTTTTATTTTGAGCCTCAAAACATGTCTTTATGTATCTATGTGTGGGGTTTGCAGTTGTATGTGTGGTGGGTCTATGTGTAGTAGGTGGAGCGCTGCAGGTTGGTACCTTCTCCTCTTGACTGTCAATTCTAGTCATGACTGGAGCGAGCTTTGCCTCAAGACTAGCTATGCAAGTGCATCTCTCACAGATTTTGGTGTAGTGTGGTAGGGGGAGAGAGTTGTCTGTGAGGTAGTTGTGGCATTGCCTCAGGATGCCAGAATTCATCAGGTGCACAGGAAAACACACTGGCAGCTGACTCTTGGACATGCCTGAATGGGTTACGGAACTATTCTTATTTGCCTGGTAGGGGAGAGTAGTTTGACTGTTCCCTACAAACAGTTGGGGATAGAGTACAATAGTTTATTAGTGCTTCTGTCTCTTATTGAGCCAAGTGCTAGTCAGAAAGCTCTGATTTCTGATTTCAGTGCTAAAATGGACGGACTGGCTAGTATCAAGGGAAAAACTGAAGAGCAGACTCTGTGGAGCTGGGGATAGTTTAACTCTAGCTAACCACTGCTGCTCTATGCGCGAAACCGCGCAAGTGTGGTTTTTATATCACAAAGATTAGAGAGAGAGAAATTAGCCCAAAATGGCCAATAAAACTACAGTTTCTGGGCAGAAACCACTCCTCCAAGGACAGGTAGGCTGTTCAGAGCTCCCCACTCTCACTGGTGAGCAAAAAACTTCCTTTTTGCCCAAGTAAGGTATGGCCAACACAGAAGTTTAAACACAGTCCAGGTATCAGCAGGTATCTGAAACTGAACTTTTCTAGCTTAGTAAGGCGGGAAAAAAGCAAGATTGGTTTGTTTTTTCTAGAAAACAGTAGAAACAAATGCAAAAACACTTTTATAGTGCAGTAATGGCAGTCACATGTGAGTGGGAAGCCAGTAACAGTTAAAAAATACAACTTACAACAATGAATGACTTTTGTAAAGTGCAGGCACAAATAAATGCAATTTCAGTGTAAAATGAGCATTCTGAGAAGCAATAAATGCCAGAAAATGAGCGTTTAGGAAGAAATAGCAATAAGCAACAAGAGAAACCAAAAAAATAGTACTTAACACTCCAAAGTCTCTCCTTTTGTCTCTCTGGCATTGTAGGTCTCTACAGGACACCTGGGCAGGATCTGCTGAGCTTATACAAATGCAAAAACTGTGCAAATGCGGTTTTTATATCAGAAAGATTAAAGAGATAGAAATGAGCCCAAAATGGCCAATAAAACTACAGTTTCTGGGCAGAAACCACTCCAAGGACAGGTAGGCTGTTCAGAGCTCCCCACTCTCATTGGTGAACAAAGAAACTTCCTTTTTGCCCAAGTAAGGTATGGCCAACACAAAAGCTTAAACACAAACCAGGTATCAGCAGGTATCTGAAACTGGACCGTTGGTTCCTGTTCAATAACCCTGGAATCAGCACTCATACTCCCAGTAGTATCAATACAGTTACCGGGAGCCTGATTAATAATAACTGTATTCATGTCCCTTGTGTCAAGCTGACTCACAGGCTCTGTTGTCCTAGGACCAGAGTCATTTCTAGGCCATGTAAATACATGGCCATTTTTAAAATCAGTCAAGTCCCTATCTAATTTGAGCTTCTTCTGCTGTAACATCTTCTTCTCGTACAAGCAATCACTATCCAGGAGCCCTTCCATAGTCTTATCAAGTACATGCACCAGATATTTATCATACAAAACTCTCTGTTGTTCTTTAATATTATCTCACACTTTCGACTCCTCTGGTTTAATGAAATCAACTAATAAAGTCAAATACTTAAAGCTTACCTCAAGATTTACTTTCTGTCAGCGGGTAAGCAATTCAGGGTATTGAGTCTCAAATATGGGCATTTTCAGCACACATAAGCTCCTAGATACAAGTTTACGCAGAATACAGACTTCAAAGTGTTGCTGCTGGGTCTGTAAGCATTTTAATTTCAGAAAGTCAGCTTCCAAACGTTCCATGGCAATACGCAGAGCTTCAAAATCAACAGTTCCATCATCCAAGGACACACCCAATGAAGTAGTCTTGTACACCATCAACAGATTCTCATTGCTCATCACGCAATCTAAGAATCTGCTAGGATTTTTCCTCAATGCATTCAGGGACCCCCTGGGGTATAATCCAATTCCAAGTTAGTTGCGTGTCCTTCAGCCATGCCTCCAAGGAGTATTAGGTAAACAGAGAATAAGAACAAAAACAAAAAAATCACTCCCAGGTGTAAATGTTCCATTGTAACCAAAACAATAAGAAACCACTACAATTCCAAGCACAACGGAGGAAACAAAAGCACGAAGGACCATACAATATGATAAAAGTCATTTAATCCAGGTACAAAAGAAAAGTGGTAAGCGCTTTCACTCAGCTTCTTCAGTCCATATAAAAAAACCTGTTGCTCACAACTCAAATAAATATGCTGTTTGACCCTATCAGAACTCTGCCCATAAGCATTAGTTAACCTTAAAAGGAACAACAATGTACATCCAATGGATAATGCATAATAAAAATAAATTACATATATAAAATATCTATCTATAATACAATTATTTAGATACACTTACATGAACATATCAATACAAATCTATCAAAAAATAAAACATGTACATAGTATTCACTTTACCTTAAGCCATCTAGATTTGAAAAGAAGTTTTAGGGAGGCTTTCTCATTTAAGCCTTTCCATGAGCAGCTGAATAAAGTAAAGTACAGTTTTGTACCTACCATAAATGTAGATGTCCGATAGGTATGCATCTGCAGTCATAACATATGGGTTGTCCTGCCTCAGGCAGCCCTTCGGTCGGCCGGATTCCAAAGTCTGGGTCTGGCCATGGCTGATGTCGCACTTTCCCCAACGTCAGAGCGTCTGGGTTATAAAAGCATCAGCCGACGCCATTTTCCTCAGTTTTTCTTGCCCCAGATGCCAGGTGCCCTCTAGGAAGGCTAAATTTGGATAAATGCAGAAAAGTTCCAAACATTTGCAAAATTATATACATGTATAAACAAACAAATACACCATAATAGATTCCCCCAGCTAGCTAAAAGAGGGGTAAGTACCCTATGAATACCAAAGAGGGGTAGGAGGGAGGGTAAACCTGACTGCAGATGCATACCTATCGGACATCTACATTTATGGTAGGTACAAAACTGTACTATGTCCTTCAAGGATGCATCTGCAGTCATTAGATATGGGTAGAATACCATAGCCAATCTGGGGGAGGAGGTACTAAGAAAAGGATGGTGTAGTTAAGATCCCCTGCAGGACTGCAGTAGCAAAACCTGCTCTGGATCTGGAGTATAAAGGTAGATTGTAATGCTTGGCAAATGTATGCACGGAGCTCCAAGTAGCAGCTTCTAAAATGTCCTTGGTAGCCACCCCTCGTAGGAAGGCTGTAGTGGTGGCCGTGGCCCTTGTGGAATGAGGCCTGATGTTTTCAGGAACTGTCTTTCCATGAAAGGAGTAGCAAAATCGAATGCAATTTCCTATCCATTTTGAAATTGTCTGTTTGGAAATTGCTTTTCCTTGCACCCCAGTAGCATATGCTGCAAAAAAGTTGGTCAGTTTTTCTGCTAGTTTTTGTTCTGCCCAAGTAGTAGCGTAGTTGTCTGTGTATATCCAGGGTGTGCAAAAGTTTTTCCCCTCTATTCTGTGGATTAGGGAAGAACGTAGGCAAGTGAATAACTTGGTTCAAGGATACCCTAGATACCACCTTTGGCATAAAAGTAGGATTGGTTCTTAGTGAAACTCTGTCCTGATGGAAAATAAGAAATGGCTGCACTGCCATTAATGCTTGTAACTCAGATACTCTTCTTGCTGAAGTGATTGCCAGAAGGAATGCAGTTTTCCAAGACAGAAACTGTAGATCCGCTGATGCTGCTGGTTCAAAAGGAGGAAGTGTCAGTTTCTCCAGCACAAAGTTGAGATCCCAAGCAGGTAGAGGGGGTCTTCTTGGAGGTTTAATATTTTTGATCCCCCTCTCAGAAATTGTCTGAGGAGAGGGTGCGAGAAGATAGGTGGATCCACATTGTATTCTGCTGAAATTGCTGAAGCACGAATCTTAATAGAAGAATAGGACAGGCCATTGTGGAACAATTCTGCTAAGTATTCTAGGATATGTGTTATGTTTGCCACTGTGACATCTGAGCCTTTTGATGTGCTCCAAATGAGAAATCTCTTCCATTTAGCTGAGTATGTCTTCCTTGTGGAAGTCCTGCGAGGCTCCAAGATAATGTCCATCACCCTCTGAGATAAAACAGTTTGAATGGGATTTAAGGAATCTTCCAGGCAGTTAGCTGCAATGTTTTCAAGTTGGGATGCAGGGTCTTGAAATTGTTCTGCGTCAGAAGAAGAGGCCATATGGGGAGAGGCCATGATTTTGCCTGAGACATGCTTCTCAATAATGGATACCAGTGTTGCCTTGGCCAGTCTGGAGGTATTAGTATCACTCTTGGCTGTTCCTCCCTGATCTTCAGTAGAACCTTGTACATCAATGGGAGAGGTGGGAAGGCATATACTTTTAGGGCTTTCCAGCTGAAAGAGAGAGAGTCCACCCTCCAAGCTTGTGGGTGGTATGCCCTTGAGCAGAATGTCTTCAGTTGATGGTTGAGTGGGGAGGCGAACAGATCTATCTCCGGCATTCCCCATGTCTTTGCTATGAGTTGGAAGATGTCTGGGTGCAGCATCCATTAGTGTGCATCCATGGTAGTTCTGCTTAAGCTGTCCGCCAGTGTATTCTCTTTCCCTGGCACGAATTGGGACTGTAGTTGGATATTGAGATTCAGGCATAGTTCCCATAGATTCATAGCCATCCGGCATTGAGGGTAAGAGTGTGTGCCTCTCTGCTTGTTTATGTACCACATGACCGTGGTGTTGTCTGTCCTTATTAACAGGTGGCCTTGTTGGAGGAAGGGTTTGAAGGCCTCGATTGCATGCATCACTGCCAGCATTTCCTTTTGGTTTATGTGCATGCTTAGCTGTCCTTGAGGCCATAGGCCTTGGATACATTTGCCCTCCATGTGTGCTCCCCATCCTCGGTCTGAGGCATCCGTGGTGATGGTCTGCCTTGTTTTTGGTTTGTTGAAAGGCAACCCTCTGTTGGACTGGCAGGCCTGAGCCCACCAAAGAAATTCCTTTTAAAGGCATGGAATGATTGGTATCAATGTTTCTACTGTGACTGTGTTGAGACCATACACTCCTTAGGTACCATTGTAATTTCCTCATATGCAGCCTGGCATGCGGTATCAGAATTATGCAGGATGCCATGTAACCCAGGGCCTGCAGGATTTTCCTTGCAGTAAGCCGAGTTTGTCTTGCCAGAATCATGAAGTAATCTGGAAGTTGTTTTTGTTTTTCTTCTGTGAGAAATGCCATTTGGGTGGTTGTGTCCAGATCTGCACCCAAAAAGGTTATCCTTTGGGATGGTACTAGTCTTGACTTTTGGATGTTGACTGTGTATCCCAAGGCCTGTAGCAGGTGTATGGCATAGGCCAAGTCCTTTATCAAATTTCCCTTGTTGTCCGCTTGTATTAGGCAGTCGTCCAGGTATGGGTAAATTTGAATTCCCTGTAGTCTGCAATGTGCAATTACTGATGCCAGGCATTTCGTGAATACTCTGGGCGCAGTAGATAAGCCAAAGGGCAATGCTGAGAATTGATAATGCTCTGATCCTGCAAGAAATCTGAGGTGTCTTCTGCAACTTGGTCGAATAGGGACGTGCAGGTATGCCTCCTTGAGATCTAGAGTCACCAGCCAAGACTCCTTGCCCAACATGGGAAGAAGTTGCTGTAGGGTCAGCATCTTGAATTTTGGCACAATGAGATAAGTATTCAGTGCGGACAGGTCGAGAATAGGCCTCCATTGAATTTCTTTTCTTGGTACAAGAAATATAAAATCCTTGGCCTTGTTCTGAACATGGTACCTTTTCTATAGCTTTCATCTGAAGCAAATTGTTGATCTGTCTTAAAGCCTCTGCCCTCTGATTTGGTGGAAGGTTTGGCATTCCGTTTCTTTTTGGCAAAGTGTGGAAGTGGAACCTGTATCCTTTGTCTATTATTTGCAGTGTCCATGTATCCTTTGTAATATAATGCCAGTTTTTTGAGAATAAAGCCAGCTTTCCGCCCAAGGGTGCTTCCAGTTGATCCGGTAGGCGGAATCAGAGTTAAGTCATTGAGCCTGTCCTGGTGTAGTAGTAGTTGTTGTTGCACTACTCCTCTGGTTGGCAGGCTGCCACTGACGGCCTCTGTAGGAGCCCTTCGATTGACCTCTGCCTCTAGGGCGCCTGTTCCTGCCTCTCTGGGCTCTGTCCGAGTCTGGAAAGGACCACTTCTTAGTAGGCCAGTTTCTGCTGAATCTCGGTGGTTGTACTTGCAGGAAATCTTTAACTGTTTGCACAGATTTTGCCTTTTCTTCAACCTTTTTTAAGATCTCCTGAGCAGAGGAGCCAAATAAATTTTGTTCCTCCATTGGAGCATCCAGTAGTTTAGCTTTAACATGGTCTGGCAAAGATTGTTCCTTCAGCCAGGCATGCCTACGAATAACTGCCCCAATCATAGCTGATCTAAATGAAGCCTCCAGTGCATCATAGCCAGATTTTAAGAAATTATTACTAACCTGTTGTGAATTGTGTACCAAATCCTGGAGGGATTTACGGTCTAGGGGTTCAGGAGAAGAAAGTTTCTTATTCAGTTCATCTAACAAATACTCTTGGTACTGTATCATATGAAATTGACAATTTAATGCCCTGACAGAAAGAGTTGCAGAAGTATATACCTTCTTTCCCCATATCTCTAAAGCTCTAGACTCTCTTTCAGAGGGTAGAGGATTTTTGGCAGTGGCGGCCGCAACCCCTTTAGGGCCCTGAGAAATAGTTTCTGGGTCTGCAGAATGGGCTTTATACAGATGGACATGAGAATCCGGGATCCTGAAGTATCTGTCAGGTTTTGCAGGGGCCGGAGGAAGAGTATCAGGGGCTGTACTGACATCATTGTACACATCATCAATTACATTCAGAACAGGAGGTATAGCTAAAGGCCTATGTTGAGGCAAATGCAAAAAGGTCCTTAATCTTTTTCTAGAATCAGAGAAATCCTGACCTTGCCACTGAAAATGCTCTCTCATGGAGTGTAGAGTCTCACCAAAGGAAAATTCTTCAGGAGGGGAGGCCGAAGGGATAGATTCCTCAGCATCTGAATCCTCATAAGGCGAGTAAACCTCCTCCTGGTGGTCTGACAACTCAGACCCATCCGTGGAATCATCTGAAGAGTGTGGGTCAGAGGGGTCAGTCCTGGGCCTTTTGTCCAGAGGAAGGTGAGAGGCCCTGTCTGGGTGAGGTTGTGAACCCCTAATTAAGGAAATAAGGTCCTCTGCAAGGCTGAGGATCTGTGAACTAGAGGAAGGCCTCTGGGAGGTAGCTTTGGTAGGCAAAGCTTTAGATAGTTTGGCAGCTTTAGCCCTAGAAAAAGCCTTAATGGACATGGAAGCAGGGGGCCTAGCTGCCCCACGTGCAGGAGTAGAAATGTCCAAAGGTATGGTGTCGGACATTTCCTGAACACTGGTTTCGGTAGGAAGTTCGGTAGCAGACTCAGCCGGGGTCTCCCGGGCCTCGGTGGTCGGATGTATGGGTTCGGAAGAAGGAATCTCAGAGGACTCCGTTTCGGCCGAAACAGAGACACTCGCGGTAGGCCTAGCAGTGGTTTCAACCGAAACTGCGGGCCGCGAGTGTCGGTCCTTTTCCTTCCGTTTTTTCACCATATGCGTAGTCGGAGTCTCCGACAGCATTTTATAAGCAAAAGTGGCACCAAAAAATTCCTCTGCAAACTCCGACCGACGTCCAAGAGTTCGTCGGTTGAAGGAAGCACAGGCTAAACAGGCCGATACGTTGTGGTCTGGGCCTAAGCAAGGAAGGCAGTAGGAATGGAAATCCTTATGAGGTATTTGTTTCCCACAAGTTAAACAATTATTTACTTTGACATCGGCTGAGGCAAGAGAGAGTCCCCAACGGGGTACTTAGCTTTTTTCGAAGTCTTCGGTAGCTGAATTCACTGGATCTGACTGACCGGCACTCGCGCACAGCTTCTGCTTCGGGCACCGCGCGGCAAGACTGTGGAAAATGGCGTCGGCTGATGCTTTTATACCCCAGACGCTCTGACGTCGGGAAAGTGCGACATCAGCCGAGGCCAGACCCATACTTTGGAATCCGGCCGACCGAAGGGCTGCCTGAGGCAGGACAACCCATATGTTATGACTGCAGATGCATCCTTGAAGGACATCTGGATATTTAAAGTTTACCATGGCTTCCTTTACTGTCAGGATTGAGTATTTGGATGTTTATATCAAAAGGTTGGGTAATGGTATGGTCAAACACAGGCATCTTTAGGAAACTGTGCCATAGAAATACATTACTCCACAGGTGCAGCATGCACCAGAGTTATGTATTTAGAAATGTGATCAAAGGCCAAGGGATGAGGGCATCTAGGCTTAAAGCATCTGAGGATGGGTTTCACTCAGTGATTTTGAGTTTGACAGATAAACTGCTTGCAAGAAGTTACAGTGCTTCAAAGGTGGATAAAGTATTGGGGGAAATATCCAGTTTGAGAGGGGATGTGGCCTGCCCCTACTTTTCACATCAAATGAGAATGGATGGTGAAAGGACAAATAATGAGGAGGTGAAGAGAATAAAAGTACCAATATTTTATACTAGTGACATTAATATAATAAAGGAGATTATTAGGAAACATTGGGATACGCTAATGGTAGACCCCGA
The DNA here is from genome assembly GCF_019279795.1 of Protopterus annectens. Taxonomy (NCBI): domain Eukaryota; kingdom Metazoa; phylum Chordata; order Ceratodontiformes; family Protopteridae; genus Protopterus; species Protopterus annectens. Next base: position 1,936,723,767 of record NC_056741.1, read on the forward strand.
GTTGAGGCAGACTGAGGGATGCTCCTGGATTTTTGTTCAAGAAACTGAACTTAAAGAGAATGCTATGTTACTCCAGAGGTACCCCTAATGATACATCAATGAGGAAGTTTTTTACTAGAACATGTGATGTAATTTTTGTGCGAGTAGATAGCAGTGATCAGTTTGTTCACCCAGATACAGGTCAGAGATTTGTGTTTAGGGTATGTGCTGACTGTTGCACACAACATGCGGTCTATTTATCTCATTGCACTATCTGTGGCTCCTATTATGTAGGAAAGGCAGACAGAATGCTTAAAGATAGGATTAGGGAAGATCTCTACAATATTAGGATATGTTCACATAATAATGCATTGTTGAAAAATGTTATGCAGATGGGAGACTAACATAACATTAAATTTATGGTTATTGATGTCATTATGTCCAGTCCTAGGGAAGGAGATATCAGAAATTGTACAGAGAATAGAGAGGTTAGGTGGATAATAAGGCTAAGACTAGACAGGGGTAAAGGCTTAAACGAGAAAGCCTCCCTAAACCTAGAGGATTTAGGGTTAAGTGAATACTATATAGATTTTTTTTATTTTTTATTGATATATGTTTATTGATACGTTCATGTAAGTGTATCTAAATAATTGTGTTATAGACAGATATTTTATATATGTATTTATTTTTACTATGCATCATTATCCACTGGATGTACTTTATCTTGCTCCTTTAAGGTTGACTAATGCTTATGGGCTGAGCTCTGATTGTGTCTAAAGTACAGTTGTGTACACTTACCATAAATGGAGATGTTCGAGTGTATTCACTGTTGCAGTCATCACATTTGGGTTATCTGCCTGCAATCTTCGGATTTCTGCGTCAGATGCTGTCTCCTCTTCCATGACGTCAAGTCGTCAGGGGTATAAAACATGCAGTCGATGCCATTACATGAGTTTTTCTTGCCCCAGATGTCAGGTGCCCCCACAACTGGGAGCAATTAAATGGTATAGTGAACCCCCATCAAAAAGCAAATACACAGGAAAAAATAAATATACCAACCAGAAGGAGAGGTAGTGCCCAGAGACGTCAGGGGGCTGGAGGGAAGGTAACTAAGACTGCAAAGTACAGTGGTGTACACTTACCATAAATGTAGATGTTCAAGTGTATTCACTGTTGCAGTCATTACATTTGGGTAATCTGCTGGCAGGTTGCCCTCAGTCAGCCTGATTAACAAAGTCTTGGGTCCTGTGTCAGTTGCTGTCTCTTTTTCCATGACGTCAGGGCGACAGGGGTATAAAACAAGCAGCAGATGCCATTACATCAGTTGTTCTTGCCCCAGATGTCAGGTGCCCCCCAAATGGGGAGCCAAATATTTAAGTAATTTAAAAAACACAAAAATATACCTCCAAACAAAAGCAAATACACCAAAAAGGATTTTAAGCATAGTAAAGGAAAGTAGAGGTGTAGTAAGAGAAAAACAGGGTGGGAGGGAGGGTAACCAGGACTGCAACAGTGATTACACTCTAACATCTACATTTATGTAAGTGTACATTTATGTAAGTGTACACAACTGTACTATGTTCTTCGTGTTTCACTGTTGCAGTCATTACATTTGGGTAGATTCCCAAAGCTATGGTTGGGAGGATGGATTTATACAGCATTAAGACCAGCTATAAGGCCCTGTAGGACAGCAGTGGCAAAGCCAGCTCCGGATTTAGAGAAGAAAGGTAAATGGTAACGTTTGGTGAACGTATGAACTGAGCTCCAGGTAGCTTCTTCTAGAATGTCTCTGGTAGGAACACCTCTGAGAAAGGCTGTAGAAGTCGATGCAGCCCTAGTGGAATGAGATCTTATCCCCTGGGGGGCTAGTTTTACCATGGTGCATATAGCAGAAACAAATACAATGGCTTATCCATTTGGAAATAGTCTGCTTTGAAATAGCCTTTCCCTCTGCCCCTGCAACAAATGCCACCAGTAGTTGTTCAGATTTTCTGAGATTTTGTCCTGTTTAAGTAAAATCTAAGTTGTCTGTGTACATCCAAAGAATGCAGAATCCAATACCCTCTTTGTTCTGCGGATTGGGAAAGAAAGCTGGCAAATGAAAAGTCTGATTAAGAGCCACACTGGATACCACCTTAGGCATGAAGGATGGATTGGTCCTGAGAGACGCCCTGTCCGCATGAAAAATAATGAAAGGTTCCACTGCCATAAGAGCCTGTAATTCGGAAATCCTTCTAGCTGAAGTGACTGCTAAAAGGAAAGCCGTTTTCCAGGAGAGAAATTTTAAGTCTGCAGTAGCAGCTGGCTCGAAAGGAGGGAGAGAGAGTTTTTCCAATACAAAATTGAGGTCCCAGGCAGGGGTTGGAGCTCTCCTGGGTGGTCTTATGTTTTTGGCCCCTTTGAGATACTGCTTTAGCAGAGGATGAGAGAAGAGGGGAGGCTGTGTTGTAATGAGCTGAAATGGCTGAGGCATGGATTTTTATGGAGGAAAAGGACAGGCCCGTGTGAAGCATCTCAGTTAAGTATTGTAAAATCTGAGTAATATTGGGCACTGCTGTGCTTAATCCTTGTGACTGATTCCAGGCACAGAATCTTTTCCATTTGTCAGCATAAGATTTTCTTGTACTAGGCCTTCTTGCCTCCAAAATGACATCCATCACAGGTTTGCTGAAGGATGCTAAGGGTGAATTTAGGTGATTAGCCACGCTGCAAGATTCAAAGTTTGGAGCAGTGTGTGCAGAATTTGGTTGTTCTGTTGAGACAGTAAGTAAGGTGTCTGAGGCAGGTGCCATGGAGGAAGGTGTGACACATTGCGCAGGAGTGGGTACTAGTGCTGGTGATGCCAGTCTGGAGCAATCAAAATCATTTTGGTTTGTCCTGTTTGACTTTTAGAAGAACTTTGGAGAGCAGAGGCAGAGGGGGAAAGCATAGACTGATAGGTTTTTACAGCTGAATGATAGAGCATCCACTTTCCAGGCTTTTTTGTGATGAGTTCTTGTGCAGAATTTGTCCAACTGATAGTTCTGAGGTGAGGCAAAAAGATCTATGTCTGGACTCCCCCATTTGCGTGTCAACATGTTGAAAATGTGTGGTTCCAGTTTCCATTCATGTGGGTCCATGAGATTTCTGCTTAGTTCGTCTGCCAGACTATTCAGCTTTCCTGGCAGGAATTGAGCTTGTAGTTGTATTAGATAGGTCAAGGCCATGTTCCATAATGCCATGGCTAGTCTGCAAAGAGGGTAGGAGTGTGCACCCCCCTGCTTGTTTATGTACCACATGACTGTGGTGTTGTCTGTCTATCATTAATTATCCTGGATGAAGGTAGTCCATGAAGGCTGTCAGTGCATTCTGTACAGCTAGCATCTCTTTTTGATTGATATGAAGGTGCATTTGATTTGGGCTCCATTTGCCCTGAATGCACTTCCCTGCCAGATGAGCCCACCCATGCATAGTCTGATGCATCTGTAGTTAGGGTTTGGGCGGCAGGGGATGGAGTGAATGGCAGCCCCTTGTTTTGGTGGCAGGCCTCTGCCCACCATAGGAACTCTAGTTGCAGGCAAGGTATGATAGGATTTTTCCAGACTGTGACAATGTTGACTCTATAAACTTAAGTATCACTGAAGTTTCCTCATATGCAGTCTTGCATTTGGAATTAGAAGAATGCAGGAGGCTATGAGCCCCAAGGCTTGCAGAATCTGTCTTGCAGCAGGGTTTTTGTGGCCACCTGTTTGAAGCAAGTTAACAAATGAATTTGCTTTTCTGGTGTAAGGTAAGCCATCTGGGCAGTTGTATTCAAGCTTGCACCCAGGAATGTAATATTTTGAGAGGGTACCAGTTGTGACTTTTTTTCGTTTATGGTGTACCCTAGAAAAGTTAGAACCCTTTTTACAAGCGACAGATGTTTTAGAAGAATGTCCTTGTTTTCTGCCTGAATTAGACAATCGTCCAGGTATGGATATATCTGAATATTTCTTTGCCTGCAAAATGCAATTACTGGAGCCAGGCACTTGGTGAACACCCTGGGCGCAGTAGATAAGCCAAAGGGCAGTGCAGAGAAAGTACAGTTGTGTACACTTACCATAAATGTAGATGTGTGAGTGTATTCACTGTTGCAGTCATTACATTCGGGTAATCTGCTGGCAGGTTGCCCTCAGTCGGCCTGATTAACAAAGTCTTGGGTCCTGCGTTAGGTCGTCAGGGGTATAAAACATGCAGCCGCCATTTTCATCAGTTTTTCTTGCCCCAGATGTCAGGTGCCCCTCAAATGGGGAGAAAAAAAAAAAAAAAATATATATATATATATATATATATATATATATATATATATATATATATATATGCGCATGCATGTAGATTAGAACACAAAAAATACACCTCCAAATAAAAGCAAATACAACAAAAAGGCTTTTGAACATAGTAACAGAAAGAGGACGTATAAAAAGAGAAAAATAGGGGGCTGGCGGGTGGGTAACAAGGACTGCAACTGTGAATACACTTGAACATCTACATTTATGGTAAGTGTACAAAACTGTACTATGTTTGTCGATTCTGATGAAGTCTCAATGGTTATAGACGAAAGCGCGCTCAATCCAAGTGTACGTTTTGTTTTGTGATGTTTTTTGATGTCCGTATATATTAAATGAATTTTTCCAGCCACTGTGATACGTGATATTTTTGGAGCATCACTTTGGAGCATTTTGGACTGTTACCAGTATTTTGTGGAGTTTTCTCGGAGGGTACCCTTCATTGTATAGCAAGCGGACTTTGTTTGTATACCAAACTGTACTATGTTCTTTATGTTTCACTGTTGCAGTCATTACATTTGGGTAGAATCCCAAATCTATGGTTGGTAGGATGGAATTATACAGCATTAGGAGCAGCTATAAGGGCCTGCAGGACAGCAGTGGCAAAACCTGCTCTGGATTTAGAGAAGAGAGTTAAATGGTAATGCTTGTTGAACATATAAACTGAGCTCCAGGTAGCAGCTTCTAGAATGTCTCTGGTAGGAACCCCTCTGAGAAAGGCTGCAGAAGTAGATGCAGCCCTGGTGGAATGGGATCTGATCCCCTTGGGGACAGGTTTACCATGATGCATGTAGCAGAAATGAATACAATGGCTTATCCATTTTGAAATTGCCTGCTTTGAGATAGCCTCTCCCTCTGCCCCTGCAGCAAATGCCACCAGTAGTTGCTCAGATTTTCTTAGAAATTTTGACCTGTTCAAGTAGAATCTTAGTTGTCTGTGTACATCCAATGAATGCAGTATCCACTCCCCCTTGTTCTGTGGCTTTGGGAAAAAAGTTGGCAGATGAATGGTCTGATTAAGAGCCACACTAGATACCACTTTAAGCATAAAGGATGGCTTGGTCCTGAGTGCTACCCTGTCTGGGTAGAAATTAATAAAAGGATCCACTGCCATGACAGCCTGTAGTTCTGAGATCCTTCTGGCTGAAGTGACTGTTAAAAGAAAAGCAGTCTTCCAAGAGAAATTTTATGCCCGCAGTAGCAGCTGGCTCAAAAGGAGGCAGGGTGAGTTTTTCCAACACAAAATTGAGGTCCCATGCAGGAGTTTGTGATCTCCTGGGAGGTCTTAAATTTTTGACCCCTCTGAGATACTGCTTTAGTAGGGGATGAAAAAAGAGGGGAGGCTCTGTGTTATAATGAGCTGAAATGACAGTGGCGTGGACTTTTATGGAAGAGAAAGATAGGCCCTTGTGAAGCATCTCAGTTAAATATTGCAGAAACTGAGGAATATTGGGCATTTCTGTGCTTATTCCTTGTGCCTGACTCCAGGCACAGAATCTTTTCCATTTATCAGCATAAGATTTTCTAGTACTAGGCCTTCTAGCCTCCAAAATGACATCCACCACAGGTTTGCTGAGAGATGCAACTGGTGAAATTAGTTGATGAGCCATGCTGCAAGATTCAGAGTTTGGAGCAGTGTGTGCAGAATTTGAAAGCTCTACTGAGACAGTAGATAAAGGTGTCTGAGGCAGGTACCACAGAGGAAGGTGTAACATATTGCGTAGCAGCAGGTACCAGTGTTGGCGAGGCCAGTCTGGAGCAATCAGAATAATTTTTGTTTTTTCCTGTCTGACTTTTAGTAATACCTTGGAGAGCAAAGGCAGAGGGGGAAAAGCATAGATGGATGGGTTTTTTCCAGATGAAGGATAGAGCATCCACTTTCCAAGCTTTTTTGTGATGGATTCTTGTGCAGAATTTGTCCAACTGATAGTTTTGGGGTGAGGCAAAAAGATCTATGTCTGGGCTCCCCCATTTGCATGTCAACATGCTGAAGATTTGCAGATCCAATTTCCATTTGTGTGGGTCCATAAGATTTCTGCTTAGTTCATTTGCCAGAGTATTTTGCTTTCCTGGCAGGAATTGAGCTTGTAGATGCATTTGGTAAGTCAAGGCTGTGTTCCACAAGGCCATGGCTAGTCTGCAAAGGGGGTAGGAATGGGTACCTCCCTGCTTGTTTATGTATCACATGACTGTGGTGTTGTCCGTCTATCAGTAGTTGTCCTGGATGAAGAAAGTCCTTGAAAGCTGTCGAAGCATTCTGTACAGCTAGCTTCTCTTTCTGGTTGATATGCAGGTGCATTTGATTTGGGCTCCATTCACTCTGAATGCATCTCCCTGCCAGATGCACCCCCCCCCCCCCAAGTATAGTCTGATGCGTCTGTAGTCAGGGTTTGGGTGGCAGGGAGTGGAATGAATGACAGTCCCTTCTTTTGGTGACAGGCCTCTGCCCACCATAGGAACTCTTGACAATGTTGACTCCATAAGCTTTTTAGGTACCACTGAAGTTTCCTCATATGCAGTCTTGCATATGGAATTAGAAGAATGCAGGAGGCCATGAACCCCAAGGCCTGCAGAACTTGTCTTGCATATAACTGGGTTTTTGTGGCCACTTGTTTGAAGTAAGTCATCAACTGGATTTGATTGTCTGGTGTGAGGTAAGCCATCTGGGCAGTTATATTCAAGCTTGCACCCAGGAATGTCATTTTTTGTGAGGGTACCAGTTGTGATTTATTTTTGTTTATGGTGTACTCTACGCACGTTAAAAGCCTTTTTACAAACGCCACATGCTGTAGAAGAGTGTCCTTGTTTACTGCCTGAATTAGACAATTGTCTAGATAAGGATCAATTTGAATGTTTCTTTGTCTGCAAAATGCAATTATTGGTGCCAGGCACTTTGTAAAGACCCTGGACACAGTAGATAAGCCAAAGGGCAGTGCAGAGAACTGGCAATGGAAATAGCCTGCTTTGAAGCAGAGGTATCTTCTGCAAGATTCCCTGATTGGGATATGCAGGTAAGCCTCTTAAGTCTAGAGTTATCAACCAGGCATCCTTGCCTAGCATAGGCAGTAACTGTTGTAGAGTCAGCATCTTGAATTTTGGAATGTCCAGGAAAGTATTTAGAATGGATAAGTCCAGAATTGGACGACAAGATTTGTCTTTTCTGGGTACCTGGAAAGTCTTGAATAAAAACCTTGTCCCTTTTCCTTTTCTGGTACTGGTTGAATAGCCCCCATATTCATGAGGGACATAACTTGTTTCTAGGCCTCTGCCCACTGATTTGGAAGCAGATCTGGCCATCCGTTTGGAATTGGCAACATGTGGAAATGAAATCTGTATCCCTGGGATACTATATTTGAAATCCACTTGTCCTGGGTAATTAGATGCCAACTTTGTGCATGATGTGCTAGTTTTCCCCCCAAAGGGGCTGCCAAAAGAATAAGTGCTTGGAAATGGCAGAGGAAAGTCATCAAAACGGTTTACCGTAGGGAGGTGCCTTGCTACTTCCAGATTTGGAGGTGGAGGCACCCCATTGTTTTGTCCTGTAAGTTCCTTGTGACTGAAACCTGGAGCCTTTGGAGTGTCTGGATTTGACCCAAGCAGCTCTGGTGGGTACTGGAAAGGACCAATTCTTAGTAGGCCAGTGACTACTGAGCCTGGGTGGCTGCACTTGTAGGAAATCTTTTACAGTTTGCATAGATTTAGCTTTGTCTTCCATCTTTTTCTAAACTTCTTCTGCCTTATTACCAAATAGACTGTCCTGTTGTAAAGGAGCATCCAACAATTTTGCTTTAACATGATCAGGCAGATTTTGCTCCTTGAGCCAAGCATGCCTTCTTATCACAGATCCAGTTACAGCGGCCCTGCAAGAGGCCTCCAAGGAATCAAAACCACATTGCAAAGTATGCTTTCCAACTTGTTCAGCTGAATGCAAAAAATCCTGTAACTATTTTCCACAGAGTCAGAAATCAACATCATTTTCTGTTTAAGTAAGCCCATGACATGCTGCTGATATTTAAGCATATGAAATTGACAGTTTAAAGCCCTGATTGCCAGAGTTGCAGATGTGTATACCTTCTTATCCCACCTATCCAGTGCCCTGGAGTCTCTGTCAGAAGGGGTAGGATTTTTAGCAGGAGAAGCCTCAACACCCTTGGGACCCTGAGAAATTGTTTCAGGGTCAGCCGTAGGGTTTTTAAAAAGAAATTTGTGGGAGTCAGGAACCCTGTAATATCTGTATGGCTTACTAGGAGCCGGAGGCAGGGAATCAGGAGCCATGCTGGATTCTGAGAAAACATCAACCATGTCTAGAACAGGGGGTATGGCCAAAGGCCTATACTGAGGAAGGAGGAGGAAATCCCTAAGCCTCTTTTTGGAATATGAAAAATCCTGACTCTCAAAATGAAAATGTTACCTTAAAGGTATGCAAAGTTTCTCCAAAGGAAAAATCCTCAGGAGGAGAAGCAGAAGGGGTGGATTCTTCTGCATCAGAGTCCTCATAAGGTGGAATACATAATTCCTGATCAGAAGAAATGGAAACCTGATCTGAAGATTCATAATCAGTGCCTTGCCTAGTCCTCTTAGCAGGAGGGGGTTGGGAACCCCTGATCAAGGTAATTAAATCCTCAGCTATTTTAATAATTTGTTTTTTAGGCATAGGGGCCTGTGCACGTGGCCCAAGCGTCGTTTTTTTAGACATAGAAGTTGGTTTTGTCCTTGTTTTTGAAGATGGCGTCAGTTTAATATACAAACCTTTAGGCATGAAAACACCCTCAGAAGCCGGTGCCTGCTCAGCGGCTCCGGACCCATCTAAGGTAGAGACATCCGCGGGTTCAAGTGTCTCGTGGCATACCGGACTTTGAATGAGTCTCAGTAGAGGCCTGCGAATCAAAATTAGCGGGTATCAGGGGCTGCGAAAGCACCTCACTGAGTACCGGGCGGCTGGCTTAGGAGAAGCTTTGTCGGTTTTGGACCTCGACGGTCTGTCGCTGTCTTTTTCATTGCGTTTTTTGTGAATTCCAGTAGACTGATTGCTAACCGACGACATTTCTGGATAGTTAAATCTTGAGCCAAAATATTTAGATGCAAAAATATACAGACGCTTAATAGTGCGTTGGTTAAATTTAGCACAGAAGTGACAGCAAGGCACGTTGCGATCAGGGCCTAGGCAAGGAATACAGTACAAATGAAAATCCTTATGAGGTATTTGCTTCCCACAAGTAATACAATTATTAACTTTTACTGACATTGGAAAGGAGCAAGAAAAAGTTTCCCCAACAGGGTACTTAGCTTTAGGTTGAAGACTTCGGTTCTGAAACTCGAAAACGAAAATTTCAGGAGTTGGCCAACTGGCACTTGCGAACTGCTTCTGCTTCGGGCACCGCGCGCCAAGAAAGACCAATGAAAATGGCGTCGGCTGCATGTTTTATACCCCTGATGACCTGACGTCATGGAAGAAGGGACAGCAACCGACGCAGGACCCAAGACTTTGTTAATCAGGCCAACTGAGGGCAACCTGCCACCAGATTACCCAAATGTAATGACTGCAACAGGGAAACACGAAGAACATCTGGTATTGAAAATAGCCTGCTTTGAAGCGGAGGTATCTTCTGCAAGAATCCCTGACTGGGATATGCAGGTAAGCCTCATAAGTCTTAGAGTTACTGACCAGGCATCTTTGCCTAGCATAGGAAGTAACTGTTGAGTCAGCATCTTGAATTTTGGAATGTCCAGAAATGTGTTTAGAGTAGATAAGTCCAGAATTGGACACCATGATTCGTCTCTTCTGGGTACCAGGAAAAGTCTTGAATAGAAACCTGGTCTCTTTTCCTCTTCTGGTACTGGTTGAATAGCCCCCATGTTCATGAGGGACAGTACTTGTTTCTGGGCCTCTGCCCACCGATTTGGGGGCAGGTCTGGCCATCCGTTTGGGATTGGCAATGTGTGGAAATGAAATTTGTATCCCTGGGATATTATATTTAAAACCCATTTGTCCTGGGTTATAAGTTGCCAGTTTCTTGCATGAAGTGCCAGTTTTCCACCCAAAGGGGCGGGTAAAAGGTAAGTGCTTGGTAAGTGTAAAGGGAAGTCATTGAGACCGTTTACCATATGGAGGTGCCTTGTTGTTTCCAGATTTGGAGAAGGAGGCACCCCATTGTTTTGTTCTAAGTCCCTTGTGACTGAAACCTGGAGCAAGAAAAAGTTTCCCCAATGGGGTACTTAGCTTTTTAGTTGAAGACTTCGGTTCTGAAACTCAAAAACGAAAATTTCAGGAGTTGGCCAACCGGCACTTGTGAACTGCTTCTGCTTCGGGCACTACGCGGCAAGAAAGACTGATGTAATGGCGTTGGCTGCATATTTTATATGCCTGATGCCCTGACGTCATGGAAGAAGGGACAGCAATCGACGCAGGACCCAAGACTTTGTTAATCAGGCCGACTGAGGGCAACCTGCCAGCAGAATACCCAAATGTAATGACTGCAACAGTAAAACATGAAGAACATCAGTGAATACACTCGAACATCTACATTTATGGTAAGTGTACACAACTGTACTATGTTCTTTGTGTTTCACTGTTGTAGTCATCACATTTGGGTTGATTCCCAAAGCTAAGGCAGGGAAGAGGAAGTTAAAGAGCATTAGCGCCAGCTATTAATTCATGCAAGACTGCAGTGGCAAAACCAGCTCTGGATTTAGAAAAGATAGGCAAATGTAATGTTTGGTGAAGGTATGTACAGAGTTTTTGGTGGCAACTTCTAGGATGTCCCTGGTAGGGACCCCTGTGAAAAATGCTGCAGAGGTAGATGCAGCCCTGGTGGAATGTGATCTTATCCCCTGTGGGGTAAGGTTTGCCATGGTGCTTGTAGCAGAAATGAATGCAATGGGCTATCCATTTTGAAATGGTTTGCTATGAAATGGCCTTCCCCTCTGTCCCTGCAGCAAAGCCAACTACCAGCAGCTCAGATTTTCTGATAGGCTTAGTCCTGTCCAAATAGAATCTAAGTTGTCTGTGCATGTCCAGAGAGTTCAGTATTTGTTCCCCTTTGTTTTGTGGATTAGGGAAAAAGAAGGCAAATGAATGGACTGATTTAGGGCCACAGAAGACACCACCTTGGGCATAAAGGAAGGATTAGTTCTGAGGAAAACCCTGTCCACATGGAAGATAATGAAGGGCTCTACTGCCATGAGGACCTGTAATTCGGACACTCTTCTTGCTGAAGTGATGGCTAGCAGGAAGGCTGTTTTCCAAGAAAGGAATTTCAACTCTGCTGTAGCAGCTGGTTCAAAGGGGGGAAGAGAGTGAGCCTTTCCAATACAAAGTTAAGGTCCCAGGCTGGAGTGGGAGCTCTCCTGGTGGGGTCTTAAATTTTTGGCCTCTCTAAGGAATTGCTTTAGCAACGGGTGAGAGAAGAGGGGTGGTTCAGTATTATAATGGTGCTGAAATGGCAGAGGCGTGAATTTTAATTGATGAGAAGGATAGGCCCCCCATAGAGCATTTCTGCTAAGTACTGTAGAATATGAGGTAAGATGGGCACCACTGTGCCCAGTCCCTGAGCCAGGCTCCAGGAGCAGTATCTTTTCCACTTTTCAGCATAGGATTTTCGAGTACTAGGCCTCCTTGCCTCCGGAATGACATCCAGTACCTGCTTACTGAGGGATGCTAAGGGAGGGCTCAAGGAATAAGCCAGGCTGCAAGGTTCGGGGTTTGAAGACGAGGGTGCAGAATCTGGCCCGCCTGCTGGGACAGCAGGGAAGGAGTCTGAGGAAGGTGCCATGGTTGTAGCAGTGTCATACTGCGCAAGAGGGGGTACCAGTGCTGGAGTGGCCAGTCTGGTGCAATCAGTACTGTCCTTGGCTTGTCCTGTTTGATATTTAGTAGAACCTTCGAGAGGAGAGGCAGAGGGAGAAAGGCATAAACTGAAAGGCTTTACCAGGTAAAGGACAGGGCATCCACTTTCCAAGCTTGGCTGTGGGGAGTTCTTGTGCAGAATTTGTGCAACTGGTAGTTCTGAGGGGAGGCAAACAGGTCTACCTCTGGCGTCCCCCATTTGTTCCTCAAGAGGTTGAATATTTTGGGTTCTAGTTTCCATTCGTGTGGGTCCATGAGATTTCTGCTCAAGTCTGCCAGTGAATTTAGTTTGCCTGGCAGGAATTGAGCTTGCGGGTGTACTTGGTAGTTCAAGGCTGTGCTCCACAGAGCCGTGGCTAGTCTGCAGAGGGAGTACGAGTGGGTTCCCCCCTGTTAGTTTTTTTACCACATAACTGTGGTGTTGTCTGTCTTTACCAACAGTTGTCCTGGAAGAATACGGTCTTTGAAGGCTGTCAGAGCATTCTGTACAGCTAACATTTCTTTTTGATTGATATGCAGGTGCATTTGTCTCCGGGTCCATTTGGCCTGAATGCACTGCCCTACCATGTGAGCCCCCATGCAAAGTCTGATGCATCTGTTGTCAGGGTTTGGGCGGCAGGGGTAGAGTGAAAGGGAGTCCATTGTTGTGGTAGCAAGCCTCTGCCCACCAAAGGAACTCTGTCTTGATACAAGGAATAATAGAAATCACTGTTTCCAGGTCCTGAGAATGTTGACACCATAAGCTTTTTAGATAACATTGGAGTTTCCTCATAGTCTCACATATGAAATTAGTAAGATGCAATTGGCCATGAACCCCAGGGCTTGCAGTATTTTCCTTGCAGATAGCTGTGGTTTTGTGGTCAGTAGCTTGAAGTAAGTTGTCAGATAAACTTTTTTCTCCGGAGTGAGGAATGCCATCTGGGAAGTTGTGCACAAGCTTGCTTCCACGAATACAATCTGTTGGCAGGGTACTAGGTGAGATTTCTTTTCGTTGATGGTGTACCCCAGTGAGGTTAGAAGTTTCTTTACGAATGCCAGGTGGTATAATAGCAAGTCCTGGCTTTCTGCCTGAATCAGACAATCGTCCAAGTATGGGTAAATTTGAATATTTCTCTGCCTGCAAAATGCAATGGCTCGAGCTAGACACTTAGTGAATACCCTGGGCACAGTAGATAAGCCAAAGGTAAGTGCAGAGAAAGTACAGTTGTGTGCACTTACCATAAATGTAGATGTTCGAGTGTATTCACTGTTGCAGTCATTACATTTGGGTTATCTGCTTGCAGGTAGCCCTCAGTCGGCCTGATTATCAGTGTCTTGGGTCCTGCATCAGTTGCTGTCTCATCTTCCATGTCGTCAGGTAGTCAGGGGTATAAAGCATGCAGCCGACGCCATTACATCAGGTTTTTCTTGCCCCAGATGTCAGGTGCTCCCATAATGGGAGGCAATTATATATATACAAGGCTACACCTCCAACAAAAAGTAAATAAACCAGAAAGCTTTAAGAATAGCAAGCAAGAATAGAGGTATAGTCAATAGAAGTCAGGGGGCTGGAGGGAGGGTAACCAGGACTGCAACAGTGAATACACTCGAACATCTACATTTATGGTAAGTGTACAAAACTGTACTATGTTCTTCGTGTTTCACTGTTGCAGTCATTACATTTGGGTAGATTCCCAAAGCTAAGGAAGGGAGGAGGCAGTTAGATAGCATTAGGACCAGCAAGACTGCAGTGACAAAACCAGCTCTGGATTTAGAAAACATTGGCAAGTGGTAATGCTTGGTGAAGGTATGTACAGAACTCTAAGTAGCAGCTTGTAGGTACACCTCTGAGAAAGGCTGTAGAGGTAGATGCAGCCCTGGTTGAATGTGGTCTTATCTCCTTGTGAGGTAGGTTTTCTATGGTGCTTATAGCAGAAATTAATGCAATGGCCTATCCACTTAGAAATGGTTTGCTTTGAAATGGCAGTCTCCTCTGCCCCTGCAGCAAATGCAACCAGCAGCTGTTCATATTTCCTGAGAGGCTTAGTCCTATCCAAGTAAAATCTAAATTGTCTGTGCACATCCAAGGAGTGCAGTATTCGTTCCCCTTTGTTCAGTGGATTAGAAAAGAAGGATGGCAAATGAATGGACTGATTACGGAAAACACTGGATACTACCTTGGGCATAAAGGAGGGATTGGTCCTGAGGGACATCCTGTCTGCATGAAAGACGATGAAAGGCTCCACTGCCATGAGGGCCTGTAATTCAGACACCATTTCTGCTGAAGTGATGGCTAGAAGGAAGGCTGTTTTCCAAGAAAGGAATTTCAACTCTGCACTTGCAGCTGGCTCAAAGGGAGGTACAGTGAGCTTTTCCAATACAAAGTTAAGGTCCCAAGCTGGAGTAGGGGCTCTCCTGGGTTTTTGGCACCTCTGAGGAATTGCTTCAGCAGTGGATGAGAGAAGAGAGGTGGCTTTGTATTATAATGAGCTGAAATAGACAAGGCATCAATTTTGATGGAAGAAAAGGAAAGGCCCTTGTGAAGCATCTCGGTTAAGTATTGAAGAATGTGCGGTAAACTGGGCACAATTGTGTCCATCACCTGTGATGGCTCCAGGAACAGAATCTCTTTCATTTTTCAGTATAGGATTTCCTAGTACTAGCCCTCCTTGCCTCCAGAATGACATCCATCTCTTGCTTACTGAGGGATGGTAAAGGAGAGGTCATTTAATTAGCCAGGCTGCAAGGTTCAAGGTTTGAAGCTGTGGGTGCAGAATCTGGCCCTCCTGCTGGGACAGCAGGGCAGGGGTTTGAGGCAGGTGCCATGGTTCCACAGGTGGCACACTGCGCAAGAGAGGTTACCAGTGTTGGCGTGGCGAGTCTGGTGCAATAAGCATTGTCCTTGGTTTGTCCGGTTTGATATTTAGTAGCAGTAGCATTTTGGAGAGGAGAGGCAGAGGGGGAAAGGCATAAACTAATAAGTTTTTCCAGCTGAAGAACAGGGAATCCATTTTCCAAGCTTGTCTGTGAGGAGTCCTTGTGCAGAATTTGTCCAACTGGTAGTTCTGAGGGGAGGCAAACAGGTCTATCTCTGGGCTCCCCCATTTGATTCTCAAAATGTTGAATATCTTTGGTTCCAGTTTCCACTCGTGTGGGTCCATGAGATTTCTGCTTAGGTCGGCTGCCAGTATATTTAGCTAGTCTGGCAGGAATTGAGCTTGGTAGCTCAAGGCTGTGTTCCACAGAGCCATGGCTAGTCTGCAGAGGGGGTATGAATGGGTTCCCCACTGCTCGTTTATGTACCACATAACAGTGGTGTTGTCCATCTCTACCAGTAATTGTCCTGGAAGAATGTGGTCCTTGAAGGCTGTCAGAGCATTCTGTACAGGTAACATTTATTTTTGATTGATATGCAGGTGCATTTGACTCTGGTTCCATTTGCCCTGAATGCACTGCCCTGCCAAGTGAGCCCCCCTTGCATAGTCTGATGCGTCTGTTGTTAGGGTTTGGGCAGCAGGGGGTAGAGTGAATGGCAGTCCCTTGTTTTGGTGGCAGGCCACTGCCCACCAAAGGAACTCTGTCTTTAGACAAGGTATGACAGGAATTATTGATTCTAGGTCCTGAGAATGTTGATACCATAGGTTTTTTAGATACCATTGTAGTTTCCGTATATGCAGTCTTGCATATGGAATTAGTAGAATGCAAGAGGCCATGAACCCCAGGGCTTTCAGTACTTTCCTTGCAGATGGCTGGGTCTTTGTGGCCAGTAGTTTGAAGTAGGCTGTCAAACGAACTTGTTTCTCTGGCGAGAGGTATGCCGTCTGGGAAGTAGTATTCAAGCTTGCTTCCAGGAATACAATTTGTTGGCATGGTACTAGGTGCGATTTCTTTTCGTTTATGGTGTACCCCAGAGAAGTTCGTAATTTCTTTACAAATGCCAGATGATTTAATAGTATGTCCTGGCTTTCTGCCTGAATTAGACAATCGTTCAGGTATGGGTATATTTGTATATTTCTTTGCCTTCAAAATGCAATGACTGGAGCTAGGCACTTTGTGAATACCCTGGGCACTGTAGATGAGCCAAAGGGCAGTGCAGAGAACTGATAGTGCATGTAAGCCTGCTCTGAAGCGTAGGCATCTTCTGCAAGACTCCCTTATTGGGATGTGCAGGTAGGCTTCCTTTAAATCCATTGTTGCCAACCAGGCATTTTTGCCTAGCATGGGAAGCAGCTGATGAAGAGTCAGCATTTTGAATTTTGGGATTACCAAAAAAGTGTTTAGGATAGACAGGTCCAGGATAGGATACCAGGAATTGTCTTTTCTGGGTACCAGGAAAAGTTCTGAGTAGAAACCTTGCCCCCATTCTTCTTCTGGGACAGGATGAATAGCCCTGATGCTTAGAAGAGAGAGAACTTGCTTATGAGCCTCTGCCCACTGATTTGGGGGTAGGTCTGGCCAACCGTTTGGGGTTGGTAAGGAGTGGAAATGGATCTGTATCCTTGGGAAACTATTTAAAACCCATTTGTCTTGGGTAATGACTTCCCATTTTTTTGCATGCAGAGCGATCTTTCCCCCTAAAGGAACAGTCAGTAAAGCAGGGCTTGGAAGGTTTAAAGTCAAGCCATTGTGACAGTTTACCATAGGAGGGTGTCTTACTACTACCAGCTTTGGAAGTGGGAGCCCCCCCACTGCTTAGGCCTGTGAGTACCTTGGGACTGAAGCCTGGGTGTTCTGCTGGAAATGGGTTTGGATTGAGAAGGTTTGGAAGACGCAGGAAAAGACCAATTCTTAGAAGGCCAGTGCCTACTAAATCTGGGAGGTTGAACTCGAAGGAAATCTTTAACAGTTTGCATAGATTTAGCTTTTTCCTCCATCTTTTTAAGTACTACTTCTGCTTTGTTGCCAAACAGGCGGTCTTGGATTAAGGGAGCATCCAGTAATTTAGCTTTAACATGATCTGGAAAAGATTGCTCCTTAAGCCAAGCATGCCTTCTAAGTACAGACCCAGTGACAGCAGCCCTGCAAGATGCCTGTAATGGATCAAAACCACATTGCAAAGTATGTTTTCCAACTTGTTCAGCAGAATGCATTAAATCCTGTAATTCTTTATTTTCAGCAGAGTCAGGAATCAACATCATTTTCTGTTTAAGCAATCCAGTAATATGCTGCTGATACTTTAACATATGAAACTGGCAGTTTAAGGCCCTAATGGCCAAAGTTGCAGAAGTGTATACCTTCTTACCCCATCTGTCCAGGGCCCTGGAATCTCTATCAGAGGGGGTAGGGTTTCTGGCAGTAGTACCCTTAATGCCTTTAGGTCCCTGTGAAATTGTCTCTGGGTATGCAGTAGGATTCTTAGAGAGGAACTTGTGAGATTCAGGTACACTGCAATACCTGTCATGTTTCCTGGGAGCCGGAGGTAAAGTGCCTGGGGCCAGGCTAGATTCAAAGAAGGCATCATCTACAATGTCCAGTACAGGAGGGATAGCTAAAGGCCTGTGTTGAGGTAGGAGTAAGAATTGCCTAAGCCTCTTTTTTTTGGAGTCAGAGTAATCCAAGCATTCCCAGCAAAAATGCTCCCTAAGAGTGTGCAAAGTTTCACCAAAAGAGAAATCTTCTGGAGGGGAAGCAGAGGGAATGGAGTCCTCTGCATCAGAATCCTCATTGGTAGATAAGGGCAAATCATGGTCATAGGAGAAAACAGAAATTTTAGAATCCTGATCAGAAGGAAAATCAGTTTTAGGTCTCTTAGAAGGAGAAGGGTGGCTTCCCCTGATTAGAGTAATAAGGTCTTCAGCCATTCTTATTTTTTTTTTAGGCAGAGGGGCCTGACCATGCGGTCTGGGCGTCGGTTTTCTAGGCATGGATCGAGTTTTAGGACTTGAAGAAGATGGCGTTGGTTTAATATGCAAGTCAGTAGGCCTGAATACACCCTCAGAAGCCAGTGCTTGCACAGCGGCTCCGAACCCATCCAAGGCAGAGACATAGTACAGTTGTGTACACTTACCATAAATGTAGATGTTCGAGTGTATTCACTGTTGCAGTCATTACATTTGGGTAATCTGCTGGCAGGTTGCCCTCAGTCAGCCAGCATTCCAAAGTCTTGGGTCCTGCATCAGTTGCTGTCTCCTCTTCTATGACGCCAGGTCGTCAGGGGTATAAAACATGCAGCCGATGCCATTTTCTTTAGTTTTTCTTGCCCCCAAAAAGGTAGCAAATATATATATATATATATATCTATATATTTATGCATCAATATAAACTTTAACTTCATCTACAACCAAATATACCACATAGGTTGTAGAAGATAGAGAAGGAAAGATAAACTCCAGAATGACAGGGGGATGGCGGGAGGGTAACCTGGACTGCAACAGTGAATACACTTGAACATCCACATTTATGGTAAGTGTACACAACTGTACTATGTTCTTCGTGTTTCACTGTTGAAGTCATTACATTTGGGTAGAATCCCAAAGCTATGGTTGGGAGGGAGGCTGGAGCTAAACAGTATTAAGAGCGGCTATAAGGCCCTGCAGAACTGCAGTGGCAAAGCCTGCCCTGGATTTAGAGTAGAGAGGCAAATGATAATGCTTTGTAAAGGTGTGAACAGAAGTAGCAGCCTCTAGAATGTCTCTGGTTGGTACTCCCCTAAGAAAACCTGCTGAAGTAGCTGCAGCTCTGGTGGAATGAGACCTAATGCCCTTGGGCCCAGGTTTGCCATGGTGTAAGTAGCAGAAACGGATGCAGTGGCTTATCCACTTTGAAATTGTCTGCTTTGAAATAGCCTTGCCTTCTGATCCTGCAGCATATGTCACTAGTAATTGCTCAGTTTTTCTTAGAGCTTTAGTCCTGCTCAAGGAGAATCTTCGCTGTCTGTGTACGTCCAAGGAATGCAGAATTCTCTCCCCTCTGTTCTGCGTATTTGGATAAAAAGTTGGCAGATGAATTGTTTGGTTAAGTGCCACACTGGAAACCACCTTAGGCATAAAAGTAGGACTTGTCCTCAGAGACACCCTGTCTGGGTAAAATATGATAAAAGGCTCTACAGCCATGATGGCCTGTAGCTCAAACTCTTCTTGCTGAAGTAATTGCTAGTAGCAGAGCTGTTTTCCATAAGAACTTTATATCAGCAGTAGCAGCTGCTTCAAATGGAGGCAGGGTGAGCTTTTCCAACACATAATTGAGGTCCCATGCAGGTAATGGTGATCTTCTAGGAGGCCTTAAATTTTTGGCTCCTCTAAGATACTGCTTTAGTAAAGGATGAGAAAAGATTGGCGGCTGTGTACTGTAATGAGCCAAAATGGTAGAGGCATGGATTTTAATTGATGAGAAAGATAGGCTTTTGTCAAGCATCTCAGTTAAGTATTGTAATATCTGAGGAATATTTGGTTCTGCTGCATCAGTTCCTTGTGCTCTATTCCAAGCACAGAATCTCTTCCATTTGTCAGTATAAGATTTTCTAGTACTAGTCCTTCTGGCTTCCAAAATGACATCCATCACAGCTTTACTGAAAGGTATTGTTTATATGACTACATGATCAGCCATGCTGCCAAGTTCAAAGTCTGTAGTTGATTGTTTTGCTGGGACAGTAGTTGAGGTCTTTGAGGTAAGGTCCAAGCTGGGTATTGAGACAAGTTCCTTAGGATTGGGTACCAGTATTGGCGGGGCCAGTCCGGGGCAATTACTATCATCTTTGGTTTCTCTTGTCTGACTTTTAGGAGGACCTTGAGGAGAAGAGGCAGGGGAGGAAAGGCGTAAACTGACAGGTTTGTCCAACTGAAGGACAGGGCGTCCACTTTACATGCTTGTCTGTGAGGAGTCCTTGTGCAGAATCTTTTCAATTGATAATTTTGAGGAGAGGCAAATAGATCTATGTCTGGGCTCCCCCATTTCTCTGTTATCATGCTGAAGACTTGCGGATTTAGTTTCCACTTGTGAGGATCCATAAGGTTTCTGCTTAAATCGTCCGCCAGAGTGTTTTGTTTTCCTGGCAGGAATTGAGCTTGAAGATGTTTTTGGTAGGTCAAAGTTGTGTCCCACAGTGCCATGGCTAATCTGCAAAGGGGGTATAAGTGTGCGCCCCCTTGCTCGTTTATATACCAAATGACGGTGGTGGTGTTGAGACCATATGTCCTGAATGCATCTTCCTGCCATGTGGGTCCCCCAGGCATAATCTGATGCGTCTGTTAAGGTTTGGCTGGCAGGGGGTAGAGTGAAGGGTCATCCCATGTTTTGGTGACATCCTTTGCACACCATAGAAACTCCTGTTGCAGGCAGGGAATGAGAGGAATCATTGTTTCCAGACTGTGAGAATGTTGACTCCATAAACTTTTTAGGTACCACTGAAGTTTCCTCATATGCAGTCTTGCATATGGAATCAGTAGGATGCAGGATGCCATGAAGCAAAGAGCCTGCAGAATTTTTCTTGCAGATGACTGGGTTTTTGTTGCCATCAATTTGAAGTAAGTAGTCAGTTGAATTTACTTGTCTGGCGTGAGGTAAGCCATCTGGGCAGTAGCATCCAATCTTGCACCCAGAAATGTTATCTTTTGAGAAGGTACCAGTTGTGATTTCTTTTGGTTTACTGTGTACCCTAGGCATGTTAGAAGCCTTTTCACAAACGCCAGGTGTTGAAGAAGAGTGTCCTTGTTCTCTGTTTGAATGAGACAGTCGTCCAAGTAAGAATATATTTGTATACTTCTTTGTCTGCAAAATGCAATTACTGGTGCCAGGCACTTTGTAAAGACCCTGGGCGCAGTAGATAAGCCAAAGGACAGTGCAGAGAATTGGTAATGCATTAAGTCAGCCTTGAATCTGAGGTATCCTCTGCACGATTGTCTTATTGGGACATGCAGGTACGCCTCTTTTAGGTCTAAAATCACCAGCCAAGCATTCTTGCCCAGCATGGGCAGAAGCTGCTGCAAAGTTAGCATTTTGAATTTTGGAATGTCCAGGTATGTGTTCAAAATCGATAAATCCAGTATTGGCCGCCAGGCCTTGTCCTTTCTGGGTACCAAGAACAGTCTTGAGTAAAAACCGTGTCCTTTTTCCTGTTCTGGTACTGGCTCAATGGCCCCCATATCCATGAGGGACATAACCTGTTTCTGTGCCTCTGCCCATTGATTTTTTGGCGGATCTGGCCAACCATTTGCCATTGGCAGAGTGTGGAAATGGAATCTGTATCCCTGTGATACAATGTTTAGCACCCACTTGTCCTGGGTTATTAACTGCCAATTTTGAGCAAAAAGTGCTAATGTTCCCCCTATGGGTGCTGCCAAAAGATAAGTGCTTGGTGTAGGCAGAGGGAAGTCATTGGGATTGCTTTCTGTAGGTTTGCACTTTATTCTCCTCCAGATTTGGAGGTAGAAGCGCCCCATTGCTTTGACCTGTATGAATCTTGCACCTGGTATCTGGAACCCTTAGGGCGTCAGGATTTGCCCCTTTGAGCTCTGACACAGGAAAGGACCAATTTTTTGTAGTGTTTACTGAATCTTGGTGGCTGCACTTGTAAGAAGTCTTTAACAGTTTGCATAGACTTAGCTTTGTCTTCCATTTTCTTTAAAACCTCTTCTGCCTTAATACCAAACAGAGAATCATGCTTAAAGGTGCATCTAGCAATTTAGCTTTAAAATGATCAGGCAAATTTTGTTCCTTTAACCAGGCATGCCTCCTAATCACAGATCCAGTAACTGCGGCCCTGCAGGAGGCCTCTAAGGAATCAAAACCACATTGCAAAGTATGCTTTCCAACTTGTTCAGCTGCATGCAATAATTCCTGCAATTCTTTATTTTCTGCACATTTTGAATCAACATGAGTTTCTGTTTCAGCAATCCCATAACATGTTGTTGGTACTTAAGCATATGAAATTGACAGCTTAAGGCCCTGACTGCCAAGGTTGCAGACGTATAAACCCTTTTTCCCCATCTGTCCAGTGCCACTGAATCTCGGTCAGAGGGGGTAGGATTTTTTGCTGAGGCCTTAACTCCCTTTGGACCCTGTGAAATAGTTTCAGGATCAGCAGCAGGGTTTATCATCGTCTTTCGGCTTTTCCCGTTAGGGGTCGCCACAGCGAATCATCTCTTTCCATTTCTTCCCATCCTCTGCATCCTGCCCTGTCACACCAACCGCCTGCATGTCCTCACTCACCACGTCCATAAACCTTATCTTAGGCCTTACTCTTTTCCTCTTACCTGGCAGCTCCATCCTTAGCATCTTTTTCCCAATATACCCATCATCCCTCCTCAGCACATGTCCAAACCAACGCAATCTCGTCTCTCTTGCTTTGTCTCCAAACTGTCCAACATGAGCTGACCCTCTAATATACGGATTCCTAATCCTATCCATCCTAGTCACACCGAGTGCAAATCTTAACATCTTTATCTCTGCCACATCCAGCTCTGACTCCTGCCTTTTTGTCAATGCCACTGTCTCCAACCCATATAACATAGCTGGTCTCACTACTGTCTTGTAGGTCTTCCCTTTCTCTCTTACTGGTACCAGTCTGTCACAAATCACTCCTGACACTCTTCTCCACCCATTCCACCCTGCCTGTACTCTCTTCTTCACCTCTCTTCCACATTCACCATTACTCTGAACTGTTGATCCCAAGTACTTAAACTCGTCCACCTTTACCAACTCTACTCCCTGCATCCTCACCATTCCTCTACCCTCCCTCTCATTTACACACATATATTCTGTCTTAGCCCTGCTGACCTTCATTCCTCTACTCTCTAGAGCATATCTCCACCTCTCCAGCGTCTCCTCAACCTGATTCCTACTCTCACTACAGATCACAATGTCATCTGCAAACATCATAGTCCACGGGGCCTCCTGTCTGATCTCATCCGTCAACCTGTCCATCACCAATGCAAATAGGAAAGGACTCAGAGCTGATCCTCGATGTAATCCCACCTTAAACGGATCTGTCACTCCCACTGCAGTCCTCACCACTCTCACACTACCCTCGTACATATCCTGTACCACTCTTACATACTACTCTGTCACTCCCGACTTCCTCATACAATACCACAACTCTTCTCTAGGCACCCTGTCATATGCTTTCTCCAAGTCTACAAAGACACAATGCAACTCCTTCGGAACTTCTCTGTATTTCTCCAATAACACTCTCAGAGCAAACATCGCATCTGTAGTGCTCTTTCCTGGCATGAAACCATACTGCTGATCACTAATCATCACCTCCCTTCTTAACCTAGCTTCTACTACTCTCTCCCATAACTTCAAGCTGTGACTGATCAATTTTATCCCTCTGTAATTACTGCAGCTCTGCACATCACCCTTATTCTTAAAGATAGGTACCAAAACACTTTTTCTCCACTCCTCAGGCATCCTCTGACTTTCCAAAATTTCATTAAACAATCTAGTTAAAAATTCCACTGCCATTTCTCCTAAGCACCTCCATGCTTCCATTGGGTTTCTAAATAAAACTTTATGTGAGTCAGGGACCCTGTAATATCTGTCAGGCTTACTGGGAGCTGGAGGTAAGGAGTCAGGAGTCAAGCTTGACTCCGAAAACACATCATCCACAATGTCTAAAACAGGGGGAATGGCTAAAGGCCTGTGCTGAGGGAGAAGGAAATCCCTGAGCCTCTTTTTTGATTCTGAGAAGTCTAGACTCTCCCAGTGAAAAATCTCCCTCAAAGTATGCAAGGTTTCTCCAAATGAATAATCCTCAGGAGGAGATGCAGATGGTAGACTCCTCAGCATCAGAATCCTCATAGGGAGGTATAGATAAATCCTGATCAGAAGAGGAATCAGAAGAAATAGAATCCTGATCTGAAGATTCATAATCAGTGTCTTGCCTAGGCCTCTTATCTGGAGGGGGATGGGTACACCTGATCAAGGTAATAAGGTCTTCAGCCATTTTGATCATCTGTTTTTTAGGCATAGAAGCCTCTGCACGTGCTCATGCATCGGTTTGTTAGTTTTAGAAGTTGCTTTTGTCTTTGGTTTTGCAGCGGTCGTCGGTTTGATATACAAATGTTGAGGTCTGAATACACCGGCTCCGGACCCATCCGAGGGAGATACATCCATCGGTCCAATACATTAAGTATCTTGCAGCATGCCGGACTCCACATGGGTGTTGGTAGAGACTTGCAATTCGAAGGTAGCGGGTATCAGGGGCTGTGAAAGCGCCTCACTGAGTACCGGCGAACTGGCGACTGGCTTAGGAGAAGCTTAGTCATCGGTTTTGGATCTCGACTGCCTTTCTCAGTCCTTTTCTTTGCGTTTTTATGTACTCCTATAGTCGGATTGCTATCAGACGACATTTCTGAGTAGTTAAATCTGTTTCCAAAATACTTTGATGCAAAAATATACCGAAGCTTTAATAGTGCATTGGTTAAATCTAGCACAAAACCGACAGCCAGGCACATTGTGATCAGGGCCTAGGCAAGGAATACAGTATAAATGGAAATCCTTACGAGGTATTAGCTTCCCACAAGTAATACAATTATTAACTTTTTCTGACATCGGTAAAGAGCAAGAAAAAAGTTTCCCCAATGGGGTACTTAGCTTTAGTGAAGACTTCGGTTCTGAAACTCAAACTCGAATATTTCAGTAGCTGGCCGACCGGCACTTGCGAAATGCTTCTGCTTCGGGCACCGCGTGGCAAGAAAGACTAAAGAAAAAGGCGTTGGCTACATGACGTCATGAAGAGGAGACAGCAACTGACGCAGGACCCAAGAATTTGGAATTCAGGCCGACTGAGGGCAACCTGCCAGCAGATTACCCAAATGTAATGACTGCAACAGTGAAACATGAACATCCACAGGTTCCACAGTCTAAGAAGCATCTCACGGCATACCAGACACCGAATGGGTCTCAGCAAAGGCCTGCGAATCTGAAGTAGCTGGTATCAGGGGCTGCGAAAGCACCTCACTGAGTACCAGCGAACTGGCGACTAGCTTAGGAGAAGCGTTATCAGCAGCTTTGGACCTATGCGGCCTGTCTCTGTCTTTATCTTTGTGTTTTTTGGAATGTCGGTATTCGGGTGGCTTACCGAAGCCATTTCTGGATAATTGAACAGAGTACCACAACATTTAGATACGAAAATGAACTGACGACGAATAGTTCGAGTTTTGAATAAGGCACAAAACCGATAGCGAGGTACATCGTGGTCTACGCCTAAGCAAGGAATGCAGTATGAATGAAAATCTTTGTGAGGTATTTGCTTTCCACAAGAAATACAGTTGACTTTGACATCAGTTTAGAGTAAGAAAAAGGTTCCCCAATGGGGTCACTTAGCTTAGTTGGAAGACTTCGGATCTGAAACTCAAATGAAAATTTCAGGGGTCGGCCGACCGGCACTTGCGAACTGCTTCTGCTTCAGGCATCGCACGGCAAGAAAGACTGATGTAATGGCATCGGCTGCATGCTTTATAGTCCTGACTACTTGACGTCATGGAAGATGAGACAGCAATCAACGCAGGACCCAAGGCTTTGATAATCAGACCGACTGAGGGCTACCTGCAAGCAGATAACCCAAATGTAATGACTGTAACAGTGAAACACGAAGAACATCTGACAATGCATGGAGCCTGGCCTGAAGCGTAGGTATTTCCTGCAATATTCCCTTATTGGGATGTGCAGGTGAGCTTCCTTTAAGTGTAGGGTTGCCATCCAGGCATCCTTGGCTAGCATAGGAAGAAGCTGTTGTAGAGTTAGCATTTTGAATTTTGGAACTACCAGAAAGGTGCTGAGAATAGAGAGGTCCAGGACAGGACTCCAGGAGTTGTCTTTTCTGGGTACCAGAAAAAGTCTTGAATAAAAACCTTGTCCCCTTTGTTCTGCTGGGACAGGCTAAATAGGTATTGAGAAAAGAGAGAGAACCTGCTGTTGGGACTCCACCCACTGATTGGGGGGTAGGTTTGGCCAACCATTTGCAGTTGGTAGGGTGTGGAAGTGGAATCTGTATCCTTGGGAAACTATGTTCAAAACCCATTTGTTCTGGGTAATGAGCTCCCAGTTTTTTGCATGCATGGCGAGTTTTCCTCCTAAGGGAACAGGTAGTAGAGCAGGGCTTGGAAGGGTTAAGGTTAGGTCATTGTGCCATTTTTCTGTACGGGGGTAGCTTACTACTTCCTGCTTTGGAGGTGGGAGCCATCCACTGCTTAGGTCTGTGCGTAGCCTGAGACTGTTGCCTAGGTGGTCTGCTGTTCCTGGGTTGGACTGAAAAGGCCTAGGAGGGACTGGAAAGGACCAGTTCTTTGAAAGCCAATGCCTACTGAATCTGGGAGACTGTACTTGTAGGACATCTTTAACAGTTTGCATAGATTTAGCTTTTTCCTCCATCCTTTTGAGGACTTCTGTTTTGTTGTCAAAAAGGAGGTCTTGGTTTAAGGGAGCATCCAGTAATTTAGCTTTTACATGATCTGGCAAGTTTTGTTCCTTAAGCCAAGCATGTCTTCTAAGTACAGACCCAGTGACAGAAGCCCTGCAAGATGCTTCTAAAGCATCAAAATCACATTGCAAAGTATGCTTACCAACTTGTTCTGCAGAATGCATTAAACCCTGTAATTCTTTGTGTTCAGTACAGTCAGGAATCAACATCATTTTCTGTTTAAGCAGCTCCATAACATGCTGCTCATACTTTAATATGAAACTGGCAATTTAAAGCCCTAATGGCCAAAGTAGCAGAAGTGTATACCGTATTAACCCATCTGTCGAAGGCTCTAGAATATCAGAAGGGGAAGGATTTTTGGCAGTAGTAGCCTTAATGCCTTTTGGTCCTTGGGAAATTGTCTCTGGATCCGCAGAGGGATTCTTGAAGAGGAACTTGAGAGAGTCAGGTACTCTGTAATACCTGTCAGGTTTTCTGGGAGCTGGAGTTAAAGTGTCTGGGGAAAGGCTAGATTTCAGGAAGGCATCATCTACAATGTCCAGAACAGGGGGGATTAGCTAAAGGCCTGTGTTGAGGTAGGAGTAAGAATTCCCTAAGCCTCTTTTTGGAGTCAGAGTAATCCTGGCCTTCCCAGCGGAAATGCTCCCTAAGAGTGTGCATGGTTTCACTGAAAGAAAAATCATCTGGAGGGGAAGCAGAGGGAATAAAATCCTCTGCATCAGAATACTCATAAGTAGATAAGGGCAAATCCTGGTAATCAGGAGCAGAAATATCAGATTCCTGGTCAGAAGAATCAGAAAGAAAATCAGTTCTAGGTCTCTTAGAAGGGGAAGGCCGGCTTCCACAAATTAAGGTAATAAGGTCTTCAGCCATTCTAAGCATTTATTTTTTAGGCATATGAGCCTGAGGTTTGGTCATTGGCTTTCTAGATGTGGTGCGTGTTTTAGGCCTGGATGAAAACTATGGCATAGGTTTAAAATGAAAGTCTGTAGCCCTGAATAATCCTTCAGAAGTCAGTGACTACACAGCGGCTCCAGACCCATCCAAGGTAGAGACATCCGCAAGTTCCATAGTCGATGAAGCATCTCGCGGCATACCAGACTCCGAATGGGTCTCAGGAGAAGCCTGCGAATCTGATGTAGTGGGTATCAGGGGGCTGCGAAAGTGCCTCACTGAGTACCGGCGGACTGGCGACTAGCTTAACGGAAGTGTCGTCGGCAGTTTTGGACCTATGCGGTCTGTCTCTGTCTTTTTCCTTATGTTTTCCCAGAAGATCGGTAGTCAGATGGCTTAACAAAGCCATTTCGAAGTACTGGGCCCCAGTACGAAAGTAACTGGCTGCAAAGATAGCCAGACGACGAATAGTTCAGGGGTTGAACAAGGCACAAAACAGACAGCAAGGGACGTTGTTGTCTGGGCCTAAACAGGGGATGCAGTAAGAATGAAAATCTCTATGAGGTATTTGCTTTCCACAAGTAAGACAATTGTTAAATTTTACTGACATCAGTTGGAGCAAGAAAAAGAATCCCCAATGGGGTACTTATCTTTTCTGAAGACTTTGGATCCGAAACTCGAAAACGAAGATTGCAGGAGTCGGCCGACCGGCACTTGCAAACTGCTTCTGCTTTGGGCACCGCACAGCAAGAAAGACTGATGTAATAGCGCCGGCTGCATGTTTTATACCCCTGACGACCTGACATCATGGAAGAGGAGACAGCATTCGACGCAGAAATCCAAAGACTCTGGTAGTCAGGCCGGCTGAGGGCTACCTGCAGGCAGATAACTCAAATGTGATGACTGCAACAGTGAAACATGAAGAACATCAGCATATTTATTTGAGTTGTGAGCAACAGGTTTTTTTATATGGTCTGAAGTGGCTGAGTGAAAGCGCTTACCACTATTTTTTGTACCTGGATTAAATGACTTATCATATCGTATGGTTCTTCGTGCTTCTGTTTTCATTTACTCCATTGTGCTTGGTATCATGGTAAAATCTGTAACATGTTTACTGAACAACCAGTAACATGTAACTGTAATTCACAAAATTAGGTGAAATCAAAATACACAAACTAAAAACAAAATGAGAAGCAATGATCTGATATATCTGAATTCAGAGAGCTCCTGCAGTGGGTAATTCCCAAGCAACTTTTACTTTCTGATCCTTTGATAACTGGACTAGTCCCACTATACTAGTGGCCTGTTTCAGGAAAGGTGTTATTTCATGATAATGAGAAATTTGGCCAGGATATTGGGAAACTTCTCTTATACTTTTAGATAGGTGCCATGGATCTTTTATATTTAAGAAACAAGTAATCTCCATGGTAACCCTTAAAGTCTCGACAAACCACTATACAGGTATAGTGGGTCCAAAACAAAGTTTTTCAATTCCTGCACGTCTGGTTACATACATACATAATATTTCAAACATGGGCATTAATGCCCTTCTAGTTTGCTAATATACGAGAACAATTGTTCCCATAAGTGTCCAGACTGTTCATAAAAATATCTAAACTAGTGCTTGCTTTAATGCAATTTGGTAGTCTGTTTCTACACATCAGGTACTCTTGTCAGAGAGCCAAATTAGTACACTTTTCATTCCTACAGAATCCTCTACATAGGTTGTCTGATGATTCTCTAGTACTTCTTGATAATCCCAAACATTCCCAGAGGTAGTTGTCTCTAAAAGCCCTATATACCTGAATAAGATCTCCTCTTAGATATCTGTAAGAGACACTGTACAAGTTCAGATATTTTAGTCTTTCATAATGTAAATTTTCACATCCATGGATGCCACTGGTATATTTTCGCCGTACTCTTTCCAGTTTACTCATGCTTGTTTTCTTACAGGGTTTCCCATACTATTATTCCATACTCAAGTTTGGGTGTAATGTAACTAACAAACAATGACTTAATCATTTTTGATTTTCTAGATTTTATACATCTTTTTATACAACCTATAGTACTATAAAAAGAAGTTATGTACTCACCATAACGTTCCATCTGAGTTATTGCTTTTCATTTGTCTTCAACCTGTGGGGATTCGGATCCGGGACAGATCTGACAAGGCTGCATTTTCCAGCATCAGATCCAAGCTCCAAGCTCCTCCCCTACCCATAATGTACCAGTCTCCCTCCTCTCCTCAGATCGAGTTTGCTGCCAACCATAGCATCCCAACCTAACTAAAAGCCTCACCCCTTGGCAAAAACACCCAGAGAGCACCATAGGAAAGAACAAGTTATGCCAAAGTAAAGGCTACGTCTCTTACGGCTAGTCAACCATACAGCCCACGTAAGGCAGTGGGAAGGAGGGAGAGATGGCGGAAGACAAATGAAAAGCAACTCGGATGAAACGTTAAGGTGAGTACATAACTTCTTTATCTGAAGTTGCTGTTTTCATTTGTGCTTTAACCTGTGGGACAGAGTTCCCAGCTACTAAAATCCTGGGAGGCCCTCATGGATGGATATTCCGGAGCACGGCAAAGCCAAAGAATACCCTGCTTCTGGACAGAAGATCCAACTTGTAGTGTGAAAGTATGCGAAGATGCCCAAGTAGCCAGAGAGCAAATGTTATCCAAAGAAACTCTGGACCAGAAGGCAGATGAAGTAGCCACAGACCTAGCAGAATGTGCCTTGACTTGACCTGCTGGAGAAAGTCTTTTGGCTGAATACGCCAGAACTATGCACTGAGAGATCCCGCGAGAAATGGTGACCTTTAATATAGGTTTCCCTAAAAAGAGCTTAGAGTAGGAAACGAAAAGTTGATCAGACTTATGAAAGGAGTTTGTTCCGTGCAAATAAAAATGTAATTGCCTATGAAGATCCAGCAGGTGCAATTTATACTCTGCCTTATTCTGAAATGCTGGAAAGAAAACAAGGGGACTGATGACCTGTTTAATGTTTGATTCCGAAGCCACGTTTGGAAGGAAAGAAGGATTAGTTTGTAAGGACACCCTGTCTTTATGGAAAACCATACAAGGAGGCTTAACCGATGAAGCTTGAAGCTCCGACACTTTTGGCAATCAGGAAGGCTGTTTTCCACGACAGAAACTGCACATCCACTGAAGCTCCTGGTTCAAAGGGGGAAGAAACTAAGGCCTGAAGGACCAGGGTAAGATCCCAAGGCGGTGTTGGGTCTTTGATTGGAGGCCTAAGTAAAACGGTAACTTTCTAAAAGGCTTTACAAAGCTTAGAAGAAGTGAGGGAAGCTGAAATATCTTCTATATGGAAGTTAGGGATAGCTGCCAGTTGAACCTTAGCTGTAGAAAAGCTGGCATCCTGTTGAAAAATACCTGCCAGAAAATCTAAGATAGCAGAAACTGGGGCAGTAAAAGGATCCAAGTCACGCTGAGATGCCCAAAATGAAAAACATTTCCACTTACTAGAATAAACCTTCCTAGTGGAAGACTTGTGGGCAGCTACCAAAACCTTCTTAACTGGAGAAGATAGCCTGGGAGTCCAACTATCATGGGAACTGGAGAAACCAAGCTGTAAGCTTCAGACTGGCCAGATCTGGGTGTGGAATCCCTGACGGATGTGAAATCATATCTGGAACCGGATCCAATGTCCAGGGAGGGCACACTACATGAGACCATAGAGAAGGGAACCACACTTTGTGAAGCCAGAATGGGGCAATGAGGACGACTGAGCTCCCCAGCTGTTGAGCTTTCTGAATGAACTTTGGAATCAGAGGAAGTGGAGGGATAAGAATACAGAAGACAGGAGGGTCAAGTATGAACCAGATTGTCTCTGGGGGACTCCCCTGGTGGGGGGTTCAGAGCAAAAAACCTGCTGCACTTTGCACTGGAAAGAGAGGAGAAGAGATCGCAGCAAAGCCGACCCCATTTTAGAAAGATCTGTTTTGCTACTGAAGGATTCAGAGACCACTCGTAAGGCATCAGGATAGACCTGCTGATCCCCAGAATGTGCGTTGTAACCAAAATATGGCCAGTGGAGATTGCCCACTCCCACAATCTCATGGATTCGCAACAAAGGGGATAAGATCTGGTTCCCCCCATTTATTGATGTACCAGACTACAGGCATGTCTGTCAATATGGCAATCGTCCCTATGGGAAGATGGGCATGAAGAGCTTGCAATGCCAAAAGCACCACCATCATCTCCAGGACACTAATATGCAGATGGGTCTCCAGGGAAGACCATGTGCCTTGAACTGTCATTCCTGAACAGTGCCCCCTGAACAGTGCCCCCCCCCCACCAGAGTAGGAAGGCATCCGTGGTCATCAGGGTAGGAAGAATGAACGGACGAACCTGATGAAGGTCGGGGGAATGACTCTACCAGAGAACAGAATCCCTGCAGGTTTGAGACAGATGAAAAAGGTGTGACAACGGAAGATCTAGTAATGACCACTGGACCGCCAGAGGGTCCACTGAAGCACCCTCATGTGCAAGCAGGCTGTGGGGATGAGGGTGATCGTGGCTGCCAGGGACCCCAACGCCCATAGACATATTCTGCCAGGGGGTTGTTTGGGCTTGAACAATACACAGGACGTGAAGCTTGAGAGACAGAAGTGTGTCCGAAGTTAAAAAAAAAAAACCTTGGTCTGAATGGTGTCTAACTGTGCTCCAATAAAATTCAGAACCCGAACCGGGTCCAACAATGACTTGTTGAGATTTATGGTGATGCCCAACTGGTGGGCGGTCTGGAGGAGGGGATCCTGGGTTGGAAGAGATGATGCCTGGAGACAGCAGAAAGGAGCCAATCGTCCAGGTAGGGGAAGACCTGGAATCCCTGCAGCTTCAGGTGAGCTGCTACCACTGCCATCACTTTGAACACTCTGAGGGCTATGGTGAGACCAAAGGGTAGCACTCTGAACTGGTAATGATTGGCACCCAGCCAAGTGTGCCTGTCCACTATGACGTGGTAGTATGCATCCTGGAGATCCACCAAGCACATCCAGTCGTTCTCAGGATAGATTGGAGTGTGACCATCCAGAATTTCATCTTGACAACTGACAGGTTTAGGGCTGAAACATCCAGTATGGGTCTTAAGTCCCCCATTTTCTCTGCCATCAAAAAGAATCTGGAACAGATGCCTAATCTAGACTCGTCTGGGGGGATGGGCTGGATGACTCACTTTTCGAGCACCATGGAAATTTCCACTGCTGCATTCTCCCTTTGTGCGGGTGGAATGTCCAGGAGGTATCTGGGAGGAAGTGGTACTTGAGTGAAGGGGATTGAATATCCCCCGGATATGATTCCAGACACCCAATGATCGTCTGTGACTGAACCCCAGACTGTTGGGTGTAGCGAGAGGTGACCCCCCCCCCTCCGACTTCCTTCAGAGGAGCAGCCGAGCAACCCTTCAAGGTGGCTGTGCAGCCCTGTCCAGGAAGGAATCCCGAAATCCTTGGTTCCTCAGACCCCCTCTGCTGCGAGGGTGGCTTCTGTCAAATCCCCCTTTGCTTCTGAGGGAAGGTGAGTCCTTAGCATTTGGGGAATAACCTGAGACATCCGGAAACACATCTTCTTCACCCCTCGCTGATTCCTGGAAAAGGACCATTGAGGGGTTAAGAAGTGGATTCCGATGGCAGACAAGGTCTTCCTGTCCTCCTCCCTCTGGACCAATGTGTCATGTACTGTCTTCACAGAGTGGAACCATCGTACGGGGCATTCATAAAAGACACCATAAAAGTCTCCGGAAAGGCACAAAATTGGGGCCAGGCTTGACGCCTGATGGCAACATCTGCCCTGGCCGCTCTAGCAGTGCCTTTGGTAGAGTGAGATGCGAGCCACATAGAGGTGTTGGCAATAGAGAGGAGGGTGCCCATCTGGGAGGAAAAAACCTTTTCCTCCGCCGACATGGACCCTGGAACAGACCCAAAGATCTCCTTGTCCAGGTCTCACTAAAGCCTGACCACGTGTGCCATGTAGTTCAGCGCATGAACATATTTATATGACCTGCTTCCCAAAACGGTTCATGGTCCTAGACTCTTGGTCCGGCAGATGGACCGTGGAGCTCTCCTGAGCGAGCTCCTTCTTGGTGGCTGCCACCACCACCATGGCATCAACCGGGGATCCCTTCGGCCAGTGTAGTTTGTCTGATGGGGCAACAAGGATGTTATCAGGGTGTTTATGGATAAGCTATATGTTGGACTCCTTCCACACCAGAGATGTAATCATTTCCACCAGGTAATCCCCGGGAGAGGACACCCAGGAGGTAGAGGGTCCTGTGCCAAATACTTCCAGGAACACCAACTCGTCAAGGTTGGGGGTTTTGGGCAGACCCCCACCCCCACACGCTGAAGAAAGATCTCCATGATGTCTCCAAAGGAGACATCCTTAATGGGTGATCGAGGGTAACCTGCCCCTTCCTTCAAGTCAGTGTCCTCTGTGACAGACTCCAGCAGGGAGTCTAAGTGTCTCCTTTTACATATGTGTTTCCGAGGAACCTCCTCCGGGGGAGGTGGGGGTTTCTCTGGGAGAATGTGAAAACTTTTAGCTGTTCCCGTCAACGAGGGAGCTGCAGCAGAACCTGCAGGCATCGAAACACCGAGTGGATGTCCTGGCTCCATAAACTCGGAGCAGACACCACCTCCTCAGATCCAGCGCCGAGCTGGTCGGAGCCGACCAACTCAGGGCAATGGGCAGTGCTGAGGTACCAGGTACCATAAGCATTGACCCCCCAATGCCTAGGAGCCTCTGTCACAAGGACTCAAAAGTTGGGGGTCAGACTGGAAAAAGAGTGATTGGCAAAAAAGTGGACTGCATTCCCACGGCCCCGGAGGGGGAGGGGGCAGGCAAGACTCCCATCTGAATCTGTGTGGATAAATCTCCGTGTTATTCTGTCCACCTCGGCTTCAGAAAGGCTGTGGGTTGACCTGGTGGAGGAGGCCACAGACACCAGCCTAGAGAGGCAGTGGAGAGAAGCTGACATAGGGGAATGGCCCCTAGAAACCTCCAGCTCTGGGGAAAAGCAAGGTGAACGGAGCTGAGGAGAGGCCTAGCGGAGAGCCAGGTGAGATTTTGCTGGGGGCTCGGTTGAGGAAGCTCAGTCGGGAGAATGCTTCCAAGACCTGTCCCGGTTTCGTTTACTCTTCTCCCCGTCTCTGGTCCTCCTGGCGGAAGACTGAGTCCCAAAGGCCAGGGTGGAGGAAGAAGATGAAGTGGAAGCTGGGGCCTCAGTGGTAGGAGGAGGAAGGAGGCCCTTAAGGATAAGCTTATTCCTCCTGTCAATCAACAAGTGGGGGGTTGAAACCATGGTGATCGACCAGGAGGAATCCAGGTGCGAGACCCCTAAACAGACAACTCACAGAGTGTGGCCACTGGAGGGGTGGGGGGCTATGGCTACACACTCTGTGCACTTCCGGAACCCTGGCTTTGGTGAGTCTGCCATGGTAGATGGACGAAGAGGACCCACAGACACTCTTGCACGCACACCTAAAGGGAGATAGAGAAAGAGAAATGGGAATAAGGTTTTTTCTTTTTGAGAAACTAGGACCGATGCCTGAGCGCAAGGGTAGAGGAAGATGTATAACTAGAAAAGCAGATAGGAAAGATCAAAGGGACAGAAATAATCACAAAAATTCACTCACCTATAGCCTGGAGCTACACACCACAATGCTAGCGATACACGTAGCAAACGAGATCGGAGGGGAGGAGGGAGACAGGGACATTATGTGTAAGGGAGGAGCTTGGTGCTCGGATCCGATGCTGGAAAATGTGGTCAAGTTGGATCCATCCTGGATGCGTGCCCCCACAGGTTGAAGAGCAAATGAAAACAACTTCAGATCTATCGGTAACCAACTGGTTGATATGATTAGAAAAATGCATAGCTGAATATACCCAGGTCCTTAAATGAGTCTACAGTTTCAATAACTGTGTGCTGTATTAAATATTCACCTTTCAGTTTATGTCTCCCATATATCATATGCTTAGTTTTTGATGCATTTATGAGCATATTATTCTCCTGTACCCAAATAGTCAATTTAGTCAAGTTCTTTTGCAGACATGCCTTATCTGCAACACATGTAAATAGTTTACCCAATTTCAGGTCGTCTGCATATAGACTGTAGAGCACCTCAGATGAAAAAGTTAGATTTGAAAGATACAATCTAAACAAGTAAGGGCTTAAGACAGAGTCCTGCGGGACATCCTGACTGTAACCAAGGATTTTACATGCCCAGTTGCTGTATGATACTTGCCATGTCCCATAAGTAAGCCATGCAGCTATCCATCTTATCAAGACTACATCAATACCTAGAGTTGTACTAATTTTATGATCAGTATTTTGCTATGACCCTGTGAAATGCTTAAGTCAAATTATAAATTACATCACAGCACAGCTGTTTATTCAGAGCTATTATATTGTTATAGAACATCATGTAACAGGTGGTGGTAAACTTGTTTTCAACATAAGCATGCTGATGTATGGTTTCAATTCCCAGCCTATCCAGCTCTGACAATAACTTATCCAATATTACCTCCTCCATTATTTTTCCACAACATGAAAGACTTAAAGGTCTATATGACTCTGGGTTTGTCCTACTCCCCTTCCCCTTGAAGACCGGTTTAATAAGCGCATGTCTCCAATCTTCAGGAATCTCCCCATATTTATATAACCTAGTGAATAACAGATATAATGGTACCAAAAGTTCTTGCTGAAGTGTTCTCAGGTCATTGTTACTAATTCTGTCTCCTCTCCGTGATTTGTTTGGATCCAGTTTGTGCAGTTCTTTTTTAATATAATCTAATTTGATTCCAGTATCTGGGGTTACCTGGATGTCACTAGGAAAACTTATCACCCTTTTTGTGCAGCCAAACTGTTCTGCATAAGATTTTGTAAATATATCCATAATTTGTTGTGTCTGAGAATCAATTTTTGTGTCTTTACTCCTTCCACATCTTATGTATCTATACAAAGTTTCCTATTATGCTCAATATCTTTATATAAATTTTGTTCAAAGATTTCCTGACCTTGTCTCGCACTAGGCTTAATCTGTTTGTCCAGCTTGTTTATTTCAGTTTTCTAAGTTGTAGTTCGACCTCTCTTCCATTTCTTATATATTTTTTTGTCTCTCAACTTAATCAGATATTTTGTACTTACGGAAATACATTCCCCTGATGTTGTAATGCCTAGATCCTGATGTTAAACATTTTTTTTTTTATTTTTTCAACTCAAACAATATCTCTTTCAAAACTTTCCACATTCCATCAGTTTTTCCGCTGAACACCTCACTCCAGTTAGTTTTACATAGTGACTGTTTTGCTTCCATATAATCTGTAATTAACCTTATGTGCATAGGTTTAGATTTCAGTTTTACAGAATTATCTAGCAACAAATTAACCTTTATAACCCCATGGTCACAGCCCATCAATAGTGGTAAACCTTGACTTGAAGTAACAGTAATTTCTTTAGGAACACAAACTCTGTCTAGTATGGTCTGTCCCCTGATAGTTTTTTTTTTTTTTTAACCATCTGAAGCAACTGCTGTTCCGGAATATATGTTGTGAATAACTTCCGTCTAATGTTGCTGAATCAGTATTATTCCAGTCCGTATCTGGTAAATTTAACTCCCCCAGTTAATATTACTCTCCCCTCCTGTGTTTCATGCAAGAAATGTATGAATTCCTCTAGGTCATTTGCACTTGACTTTGGTGGTCTATACACACCAATAATTATGTTCCAGGGTTGTCTATTGTCACAGTTATGTAGTTAATCACTATGCATTAAAAAGCAGAAAAAAAAACAGAAAATGGTAGAAGTATCAAAATTAATATCCTAAATCAAAAAATAAAAACTTATTTTGAAATATTATATTATACAGAATTATTAACTCTATTACGTATTCAGAAGTAATCCAAGCAGGCCAGACAGTCTGTTTCCAGTTGAAAATCCTTTAGTAAGCACACAGACAAGCAATCCAAACAAACAAAAAAATAAAAAGAATGACAGAGTAACCCAAAACTTTTTCTAACTAATATACCCGTTATCAAGTATGGGACTGGTTTATTTAGTTGCAAAACAAAGTGCAATGGTATACATGTTAAATTCAAATCCCTTCCCCCATCCTTATTGTGATATTCCAGCTGGTACTGCCCAGCTTGAATATCACACTGATAAGAATGGGGAGAAGGGATTGGAATAATAATTTAAACCTTATGCAATTTAAATTAAATTAATAATGTGGTACTTCTTATTACACTTATTATTAAATAAAGTCATTATAATACATGGTTGGAAATATTTAAACATTAGACGATTTGGCAATCAAAAAGTTATATTTTGGCATCCAGAAAAAACACTGTCCAAAACAATCTACTTCCATAAATTTTTAAATATACCATTCATCAGGTCTGTGTACAACAACCCTAAAAATATACCTCTACAAAAATCTTACTAAAACCAACCAACATGCATATTAAAAACAGTAAACCAAAATTAAAACAAATACAAACTTATATGTACATTTAACGAGCAAGTTCAACCAGGAAAAGTACATCAACTTAGTGCTGAGCAGTGTGGGACAGTAAAAATAGTGTCCTTATAAAGGTAGTGAACACTCCATAAAATAACACTAAAAATCAATACTTAAATAAGGGCACTGGAAAAATAAAATTAGTCTGGTAAACAATGCGGTACTTTTCTAAGTTCCAGTACACTTAAGTGAACAGTAGTAATTTAATTCCAGGCTTTTTGAAAGAATTCAGCTTTAATTGCCACACGAGTTAACATTTTTCTAGTATATTCAAGATATCACCTTCAAGATCACCCATTTCTATGCAATCCAGTATCTGGAACTTAACCTGTTTGTCTTCTATGTAGAGAAAGATGTTTGGCTAGTGCATTGTTTTTACAACCAGAGTGGATTTCTGCCAGATAACACGAAAACCTTCGCTTAAGTTTAGAGTCTTGCCCACATAAAATGCATCACATTTGTTGCACTGTGGCCTGTAAATTACTTTTGTAGAGTTACAATAATCCCCTACACTGGTCTTTATGATTTCCTTTAAATAAGGCCAAAAACTATCACCTTGCTGTATATATATCTACCCATCCATATTATATATATATATATATATATATATATATATATATATATACACACACACACACACACACACACACACACATATATATATATATATATGTATACATACACACACACACATATACATGTATATATATATATATATATATATATATATATACATATACACACACACACACACACACACACACACACACACACAATGAACAATTAGCTTCACATCTTTTAGTGTTTCTCTCATATAGTCTAGGTTTACTTTCAACAAAGCTTCGAATGCTCCTGGCCTTCCTGTAAACAAATGATGGGGTTTCACCTACGATGTTAAATCAGATAAGGGTTTCCTGCGAAAATGGCTCAGTTTGCTTTAATAACATTTTTGGTACTGTGATATGTCAAGATGCAATTATTTTTGCATTTGTTATTCTCTGTGGAATCTCTTAATATTCCCCTAATAGGGAGGCTGAGTGAAGGTGCTTTGATCCTTTTTAGTTTTGTAATAAGTTCCAAGATGTTTAACATCTGATTTTCAGGGCATCTCACAAAGAAATAATTTTCAGAATTGTTCAGGTTTCTCAGGAAGGGTTCCATCTCTGTGGTAATTCTAGCTAATCTACACACATAGCTACACAATAACAGAGTAGACCCACCCTGCAGACTGCTGGTGGCAAGTGGAGGTTCCCTTATTGAAGCCACAGCCATCTACCTTGACTACTTGCTGAAACCACAAAAAATATGTCATCCATAAGAGACTCAATGGACTTTGAGGAAAATAAATTACA
The DNA here is from genome assembly GCF_019279795.1 of Protopterus annectens. Taxonomy (NCBI): domain Eukaryota; kingdom Metazoa; phylum Chordata; order Ceratodontiformes; family Protopteridae; genus Protopterus; species Protopterus annectens. The sequence goes on from NC_056741.1 coordinate 1,936,763,019, forward strand.
GTGGAAGCTGACAATATTTTTAATAACTATTGATGTAGAATCCTTATACACAGTGTTCCCTCACAATTACTGTATAACAGCAGCTATGGAATCATTTAAAAGATATAATCAAGGTACAGGGGCACAGCTGCAAAAAGTTAAGCAAGCTCATTAATCTAGTACTGGATTTTTATTTCTTTGTCACCTCACAGTAAGACGTTGTCCTGTTCGATTCTCAGCTAGAGCGTGTTCTGTGTGGAGACATGCGTGAATGGGCGTACCTTCGTTGAAGGTTGTGCGTCAGGGCCGGCAACTTGGCACGTAAAAATCTACTGCCAATCATTCAGTGGCACACACTACAAACAAAAAACCGGTATAGCCACGGGGGGGGGGGGGGGTGTTGATCCCATGGCTGCCAGCATAGCTACCACAGCCCTGGGCAAATGGGAGGAGAACTTGTGTTGAACACACACGACATGCAGCATATCACATGCTATTTGTGTTTTACTGATATATTTGTTGTGTGGGAAGGTGACACCTTGTAGCTTGGAGATTTTATCACTTACCTCAAACTATCCCTTTGGAAATGTACCTTTTTCCACAGCTCTATTTCAATCACTTTCTTATATATGCAGATTTCCAAGAACACCATCAACAACAGAATCACCACTGATTTGTTCAGAAAACCAACAAAAGTTAATTTACTACTCCACAGTAAAAGTCTGCATCCTACAAAAACCAAGTTGTAGTGAAGTCCCAGGGCTACAGATTAGATAGACTTACCACAGAGATGGAACCCTTTCTGAGAAATGTGAGAAATTTAGAGAATGATCCCCTTGTAAGAGGCTATGAAAGTCAGATGTTAAACATCCTGGATCCCATTACAGAACTAAAAGGGATCCAAACACC